>NW_026069460.1:0-2727 GCF_014885135.2 Alexandromys fortis
TCTCTCTCTCTCTCTCTCTCTCTCTCTCTCTCTCTCTCTCTCCCTCTCTCTCCCTCTCTGCTCTTTTCCCCTTCTCCTTTTCCCCTCCATAATCCACTAAATAAATATCTACCCTCACTCTGCATGGCAAGCCTATCCATCTGTCTCTCGCCAGCTGCATGGCTCCCTGCCTGGGACCAGCTGCATGGTCTGCTGAGACATGCGGCTTGGTCTTGTGTGCTGTCCTTGACTGGGACTGGCTGCTCTGGGGTCCTGCTGCCTGCTTCCTGCCCCTGCTTGAGGACCTGCAGCATGGTCTCATAACCCATTGCACACTGCTGCCACTTGGGATCCACAGCATTTTACTTTTACCATTACACACAGCCCTAAGTAAACCTACTTAAGCTGCTTTCAGGACCTAAGTACCTCTTCCTAAGGTTTCCTGTCCCACATTCCATGCATGCTAATCTCTGCATTTGTGGAGTAGCCTATTCCGTATTCCAAGTGAGGTGAGATTGCACAGACACACAAGGAAAGGGTGTGAGGAAGCATGGCTGGTAGCACAGGATGTTCAGGGGTGCAGGGAAGTGTCTTGGGGGAAAGGTGTTTGGATGAACAAGCAGTCTCTGTTTATACAGAAACAGGCCCAATGGGGAAAGAACTGAACAGAACTGGACAGTGCTACAGTTGCAGAGGAAGTCAAATGGCTTTCAAAGCCACATACCATCTCACGGGATCTCTTGTTTGATAGGCACCTGACTATTCAGACTTTCATGCTTTGCACGTAAAAGACCCTCACAGGTTCCCGTTTAACCCCTTGGCTTCTGTCAGATCATGAGAACTGAGGACGCTATGGACCTTTGGGGAGTGGAACCTAGTAGGAAGAAGCACGTATCAGAGAGATGAAGTCTATGGCTTGACTCCAATTTCTGTGTTTCTTGCTTCCTAGTGTGCCAGGATGTGAGAAGTTCCAGGTGTAATAGTTTAGATAAAATGCTGTGGTTTCACTGTGCAGCAGGTGAGAAACCTCGGCAAGTCAGCAGGTCCCATGAGGAGCTGCAGTGGGAGATGCATAGGCATGCCATGCAGAGTAAGGTTGGATATTTATTTAGTGGGTTATGGAAGGGAAAGGGGAGAGGGAGGGAGAAGGGGGACAAGGGAGAGAGAGGCAGAGAGAGAGAGAGAGAGAGAGAGAGAGAGAGAGAGGGGGGGGGGGGGAGAAGAGAAATTACCTCTTCATCAGAGAGAGAGAAAAGAGCTCAGGCTGGAAGCAGAAGAAAGATCTGCTTGCCTCAGTTGCTGGGGGAGGGAGTGGGCAGGGCTTGTCTCTTAAAGGGACAGGACAGACCATTATACCAGGTGTCATGGGGGCATCTGCTAGCATGCCTTCCTCACCATGGTAGACTGTATTCCCTTAAACTGAAAGCCAAACAAATTGTTTACTTCTGCTCTATCACAGCAATATATAATATTAATGATAGCACTGGAAATTGGAAGCATTGTTATGAGAAACCTGATATAATTGAAGGGTTTTGTAACTGAAGGGTCCAAGAATAAGAATATAAAAATGTAGATTCCAAAAATAAGAATGTAGAAATAAAGAAATATAAAGTTGTAAACCTAGGAGAATGAGAACAGACTGTAAGCAGCTTGAGGATTAACTATTAACAGTGGGTTACTCTGCTTTACAACATAACTCTATTTACAAGGTCAACACATCTCTCTGCAAACTGAGAGCTACCCTACAGGTATAAGCTGAGTCAACTTTTAGGAAATAGGTATATTACCTCTGGGTTATGCATTATCCCTGCTATGTGAAACTGGCAGCATCAAAGTGGGCACCATAGGGCTTCAGTAAATACCACCTAAAAGTACCAGGGAAGACAATAGATTAATGCAAACACTAGTTTAACTGAAAATCTCTGTTAATGGAGATTGTAAAATAAGGCAATCTGTATCTGAGTTTTATCTAGAGATTATAAAAATTCTTTTGTTCAGACCTAATGCTTGGTGCCCCTACTATAAAAAGGTGGGTTCACCTGATGAAGGTTAATATTCAGGAGGATGCCTATATGTTTTTCTTTGGGTTCTCCTTCTTATTTAGCTTCTCTAAGAACCCAAATTATAGGCTCAATGTCCTTTATTTATGGCTAGAACCCAAATATGAGTGAGTACATCCCATGTTCCTCTTTTTGGGTCTGGCTTCCCTCACTCAGGATAGTGTTGGGTGATGAAAGGAGACAGAGACAGAAACCCACATTGGAGCACCGAACTGAAATCTCAAGGTCCAAATCAGGAGCAGAAGGAGAGAGAGCACGAGCAAGGAACTCAGGACCGCGAGGGGTGCACCCACACACTGAGACAATAGGGACGTGCTATCGGGAACTCACCAAGGCCAGCTGGCTTGGGTCTGAAAAAGCCTGGGTTAAAACTGGTCTCGCTGAACATAGCGGACAATGAGGACTACTGAGACCTCAAGAACAATGGCAATGGGCTTTTGATCCTACTGCACGTATTGGCTTTGTGGGAGCCTAGGCAGTTTGGATGCTCACCTTACTAGACCTGGATGGAGGTGGGTGGTCCTTGGACTTCCCACAGGGCAGGGAACCCTGATTGCTCTTTGGGCTGACGAGAGAGGGAGACTTGATTGGGGGAGGGGGAGGGAAAGGGGAGGCGGCGGTGGGGAAGAGACAGAAATCTTTAATAAATAAATAAAAAAAGAAACATTAAAATAAATAAAGACAGCAT
>NW_026069460.1:3018-7818 GCF_014885135.2 Alexandromys fortis
CGGGACTGGGGATTTGTACATTTAAATGCAGTGCCTATAAAGACCAGAAGACAGAGATGGATCTCCCTAGAACGGGAGTTACAGGCAGCTGTGAGCTCCAGATGTGGGTGCTGGGAAACAAATTTGGGTGTTCTACAAGAACCTTAAGAGCTCTTAACTGCTGAGCCTCGGTCCAGCCATGGTCTGACGTTTCCTTGCTGTGCTCCCATTCCTCCTCTTTGTAATGGGAACATTTACTCTGTGCCATTATTTGTTGGGAATCTTTTATTTTTCTTTTATGTCACAAGGTGTCTTAGTGAGGGTTCCATTTCTGGGAAGAGACACTTTGACCACGGCAACTCTTACAATGGGAAGATTTCATTGGGGGAGATTTACAATTTCAGAGATTCAGTCCATTGCCCATGATGGTGGCATGCAGACAGACATGGTGCTGGAGAAGGAGCTGAGAGTTCCACATCTTGATCTGCAGGCAGCAGGAGGAGAATGTGTGCCATAGTGGGTGTAGTTGGAGAATATGAGGCCTCAAAGTCAGCCCCCACAGTGACACACAGAGAAATCTTGTCTCATAAATAAATAAATAAATAAATAAATAAATAAATAAATAAATAAATAAATAAATATTCTGTTGTTTATTTTCTTTTACTTCTTGACTCTTTGGGAGCCCATCACCCAACTCCCAAATAAATCACACAGAGTCTTATTCTTTTGAATGCCCAGCCTTAGCATAGGTTGTTCTAGCCAGCTTCCTTAACTTAAATTATCTTGTCTGCCTTTTGCTTCTGGGCTTTTAACGCTTTCTGTCTATCTTTTCTTTCCTTCTTATTCTGTGTCTGCCTGTGTAGCTGTGTGGCTATCCCCCTTTTTTTCTCCCTCCTCGATTTTTCTCTTTCCAGATTTCTCCTCTTATTTATTCTCTCTGCCTGGCAACCCTACCTATCCTTTCTCCTGCCTAGTAATTGACTGTTCAGTTCTTTATTAAACCAATCAGGCATTTTAGACAGGCAAAGTAACACAGCTTTACAGAGTTAAAAAAATGCAACATAAAAGAATGCAACACATCTTTGCATCATTAAACAAATATTCTGCAGCATAAAGAAATGTAGCATATCTTCAACTACTATTCCACAACAAAATTCTGCTTTAAGCCTTGTGTATTTAAGATAACATTGCTCTTGGCAGTATTAAGTATGATGTTAAGCCTCCTGAAACTTACTTACCTTTCTGTGTATGGGGCATGGAAGTCTATGTGTTCATGGGCATGCACTGGGGGAACCTGGAATATACAAGGAAAGGAATAAAATAATTTGTTTTCAGCCCAAAAGGTAGAAGCAGACACGCTTAGTAGCCTGGCGATGGCTGCACTCTCTGTGCAGTAGAGACTTTCCAGCATCAAAACCTCCTCCAGACCCTTCTCATAAACTTGTTTTCCTCAATCTATAGAACCCATCTTTATGGAAGGTGTCACATGTACTTTACAAAGAGCTTTGATGCAGTCACATTTGATCTGTATTTTGCTTACTTTGTTGCATGCAGGACTGAGTTAATCATCACAAGAATAGTCTTCACCAGATTGTGCTGTGTTTAGATAAAACTAAAATAAACCACTCAGGGTCAGACTCTCAAAGTTTGAACCAACATAGCTAACTGAACTTCATTCTTGCCTCCCAAGGCTTGTCTCTATGCTGCCCAGAAAGGTTGCAGAGACTTCTGCATTTGTCTATGAGAAATGAATATTCATGAGCTTTAGAAGTCTATTAATATTATGTTATTACTTACTATCGGATTGCTGTGACAAAAACACCCAACAAAAGCTAATTAAGGATGGAAGGGTTTATTTGACTTGCAGTTCCAGGGTACACAGTCCATGGTGGCAGCATGAGCAGAAGGAGGCTGGTCACATGGAGTTCACAGTAGGGTTGTATGGTAAGTGCCTGTATTCTATTCTCATTCTCCTTTGTATTCAGCCCATGGAGCAATCTGTAGAGATGGAACTTTCTGTCCTGCTTGGTCCAATAGCCATTCAGCCCCAAAGAAACACACAGAGGTTTATGTTAATTATAAATTGCTTGGCCTATTAGCTCAGGCTTATTATTAACTAGCTCTTACAGCTAAAATTAGCCAATAATTCTTGTCTATTTTTAGCCACGTGACTTGGTACCTTTTCTCGGTGAAACATTCTCATTTTGCTTTTTCTGCATCTGCCTTTCCTCTTCCCAGAATTCTCTTAGTCTGGTCACCCCACCTATACTTCCTACCTGGCTATTGGCCAATTAGTGTTGTATTGAACTAATACGAGAGACAAATCTTTACAGTGTACAAGAGCATTATCCCACAGTAGTACTGCCCACATTTAGGCGAGTCTTTGTACCTTAACCCAACCAAGATAATCCCTCACAGACAGGATCAGAGGTTTGTTTACAAGCTGATTTTAAATCCCAGCAGGTTGACAATCAAGAACAAATATTATATATTTATATTAATAATATTATATATTATAGTCTCCCAATTCCTGTTTTGTAAGTCTAGGTTAGTGGTTCTCAACCTTTAGGGAGGATCAAAGGATCCTTTCACAAGGGAGGTCTAATAGCATTGGAAAACAGAGATATTTATATCACAATTCATAATAGTAGCAAAATTAGAGTTATGAAGTAGCAACACAGATAATTTTATGACTGGGGTCACTACAACATGAGGGACAGCACTAGAAAGGTTGAGAACCACTGATCTAGGTGAAAACAGAAAGTCCTCAGGTATCAAGTAGAAAGTACAAATCCTGAGTTTTAGTTTGACTCTTTTACCTGAATTTTGTGTCTTTCTGTATTGGCAACACCATCTACCTTTTGCATTACATGCATGTTCCTGTATTTCAGAAAGAATGAAATAAAGAAAGCCCTGCTCATACCACACACACACGGGGTCAGGGGTACTGCTCTATTATCTGTGGGTCTATAGGTGCTGAACCGATTGTTCTCTTTAATTTCCTGAAAACCGATTAGGCAACAGTTAAGACCGGTTTAAGAATTGTTTGATCTAGGATTGTTGGATTTTAACCAGCGCTGTATTCTCCATGACCCCAAGAGACATCTGCAACTTTCGGGAGATATTGTCGCGTGTAACAACTGGGAGTATCTAGCCAGAGCTGATGCTAACTCGCCTACAAAGTAGCAGACATTTCATAACAAGAATTATAAAGCTCATGTTATCTACATTGCTAATGTAGAGAAGTCCTGACTTGAAATCAGGAAAAATGCATGGGGTTTATAGGCCTGGACAAGTCCAAGGACAAAATCTTGCACAGTGTGTCCCCAGAGCAACCCCAAAGAGGTGGTACTGCCTATGGCAGACCTGTGTGCCCCCTTTAGGCTGTAGCTCATCAGATGAGGTGCTGTGTGGAAGGCAGGCTGTTTCTGCGGTCATCACTACCTCTGTGGTCCGTCTATAACCCTGCAGACTAAGGCAGGCTGTTTCTGTGGTCATCACTACCTCTGTGGTCTGTCTATAACCCTGCAGACTAAAGCAGGCTGTTTCTGTGGTCATCACTACCTCTGTAGTCCGTCTATAACCCTGCAGACTAAGGCAGGCTGTTTCTGTGGTCAGCCTCTGTGGTCCGTCTATAACCCTGCAGACTGATTCTTTGGAGATTTTGGTTCTCTCTCACTTCACATGACTTTTTTTCGTGATTCACTTTTGATGTCAGAGTTTTCCTTTTTCTCACTTTTATAAGAAAAAATTGTTTGGGAAAACCTTTAAATCTTTTCTGTTGTCTCTAAGAGTAGAAAAAAACCTCTCGAAACCTATGTGTGTCCATTTCAAAATGAGCACAGAATGACGTCTGTACAGCCATTTAAATGGTGACTCAGGGTACCATTCAGCATCCACCATGTTCCAGCTTGCTCCTTCATTTTCTCCATGGTTTGGGTGCTAGGAACGTAACTTGAACCTCACACCAGTTAAGCAAGCATGTATTTCTACTGCTGAGCTACACCCCAAACCTACGTATGTCACTTTAAAAATTCCACATAGTTGATTAGACAGCTGGATTATGGCAGGATGTGTGACTCATGTGAGAACGCAGAAACAAGCCAGCTTTAAGATTAGGAAAACAAGTTGGAAAAGAACGCATAAAGGTCATAGACAACCCTGAGACTCCAGACTCAATAAAAAATGTACACAAGGCCAGGAACATAATAAAGACTACAGAGCACTCCCTTCACGAGGGCACGGTCCCAGGTTCAAGTCCCATAGCGAGGAGAGGAAGAGTAACATCACCTGACTATGTAAAGTAAGGGCTTAAAGTCCGGGTATGATTTGCGTAACTGTTGAGGCCATCTATCTACACCATTCAAGCATCAACAAAGCCGTCAGACCCACAGGGAAGCCTGAGTCAACCATGTCTCACGTCTCTGTTCCCTGTAAAAGGTCACCAAGGTGCCTGTTCTGTGGCCGGCGGTGCTGAGAAACCCAAGAACGAAAAGCCAGCAGTGTGAGTTTTGAAGGCAGGAAGCCTTAATATGTAAAAGAGATTTTTCTTGTATCAAATTCCTTTGGATTATTTGAATTTAAAGCCCATTGAAATGCTCTCAATTGTGTGACTTTTATTATTAGATTGTTTGCTACTTATGAGTTTGATAGGAACCAAAAAGAACCTGAAGGAACTTTTTCAAGCAGTCAGAAACTGACAGTGTAGGCCAGAGAGCAGAGCTCAGAAGGATCCTGACCAAAAAGAAAACCAAACAAACAAACAAACAAACAAAAAACTAAAGCAATGTGAACCAAAAAAAAAAAAAAAAAAAAAAAAAA
>NW_026069461.1:0-1675 GCF_014885135.2 Alexandromys fortis
TATCATTTATGTATTTACTCATTTCTTCAAACTTTCTGTTATTCTTCTCATCCATTTCTATAAGGGTGCTTTTTACATGTTGTTTAAGGGACTCTATTGCTTTCATAAAGTCAATTTTTTTCCACTTCTTCTGTATTAGGGTTTTCAAACTCTTCTATTGTGAGATCATTGGTTCTGGTGTTTTCATGTTGTTTTTCAGATTATTGGGTGAATTCTTGCCTTGGCGCCTGCCCAACGCCTCCTATCAATGCTATCTAATGGGTCTTTTAAAACAGGATCAAATTTCCCTGCTGGCCAGGGGTCCCACTTACAAAATGCCCTCCCTCCATTTCCTGGCTCCCATCTCGGGCCAAGATACCTCTCACCACTCAGAAGGGTCTTCAGGACCAGGACCAGGCTCCCTGTTCATCAGGGACCTCACCAACAAAAGGCCTACCACTCTGCAGGCCAGCAATCAAAACAGAGAAACTCCCGCTGACCTCTGCTCCAGGCTCCTGACCCAGGGCCCAAAGAGGCTAAACTGGGTGATCCTGCAGCCCAGCGGAAGGGAGGGGGAGTGAAGGAGGCCCCTGGGCACAAGCTGGGATGGGCCAGGGAGAGAAAGGTCACAACAGAAGAGGAGCAGCCACAGCAGAGTGTACCATCCATCGCAGACTTACGGGAGGGGGGAGGATTAAGGGGATCGGAGAATGCCCCTGCTCCATTTCCTCTGTCCCACCACAGGCCAAGAACACTCTCCCAACTCAGGAGGGTCTTCAGGGACAGGACCAGGCTCCCTGTTAGCCCATGGACCTCGCCAATAAAAGGCCACCACTCTGCAGCCCAGGACCCCAAAAAACCTAATTGATTTAATTGTAGTGGGGCGATCTGCTCTCAGTATGGGCTTCACTGTTTCATGCTTGAACTATCCCTCATCTGCCGCATCTG
The DNA here is from genome assembly GCF_014885135.2 of Alexandromys fortis. Lineage (NCBI taxonomy): Eukaryota > Metazoa > Chordata > Mammalia > Rodentia > Cricetidae > Alexandromys > Alexandromys fortis. Next base: position 928 of record NW_026069461.1, read on the forward strand.
CGCGCTGGTCTCCGCTGCTTGGGAAGTGTTTTTAAATCCATGAGGAGTTGTAATGGTGAATATAATCAAAAAACTGTGTTGAGATTCTCAAAGGCATGGTTTTTAATGAGGAACAAAAAATGGAAAGAAGATAGATCCACCTTCTTTATTGCATTATATCAATGTCCAATATTTTGATCTGAGTTATAACTCATTATCTGTTTATGAATGCTAAAAGTCATAAATTATAACATTGCCATTTAGTTGTACATTTTATTAATTATATTTTAATATATTCTCAGAATTTTAGTATCAGATATTAAAATAGAACAAAAACAAAGACTTAGCATTTTTAAACTTTATTTTCTGTGCTGAGATGTGATTTAGTGGTAAGAGCACTGGCTACTCTTACAAGTGACCAAATTTGAGTTTCCAGCATCACATGGTGGCTCACAATGATCTGTTACTCCAGAACCAGGGAATCCAATGCCTTCTGACCTTCATGGTACAGGGCACATGTGCAGTACACTTACACACTTGCAAGATAAAAACTCATACACAGAAATATTTTTTAAAAAAATAATTTACTAAAGTCGTGCCTCTTTCCAGCATAACATATGCTGATTAACTCGACCATATAATAATTTCCCACCTTATAGATTTGGCTCTTACATTTGGTATGATAAGCAAGGATAACTTGTGAACCCTGGGCTTCTGAATGGCAAGGTGGAGCAGAGCCCTCGAAGACCCATATGGTTTCCACGAAGAG
>NW_026069461.1:7835-9056 GCF_014885135.2 Alexandromys fortis
ACACTCAAGAGGAACTGCTGATACACAGTTCTGAAAAGGCAGAAAATGCACCTTCCTTTTACAGAAAAGGATAAATCTGTATTAGCAGCAAATTTTATACATAGAAGTAAAACTGGCTTGGAAAATCCAGATTTGTGTAAACATAAAACACATTCCTTTCATTTGTTAGGAAATCCAGAGCAGCCCCATTCACTCTGGAAGGCTTCTTCCCACCATGGTTGTCCACAGTTGGCAGCTCATTTGGGTCCACATCACGCTTGGGCTCTCGGCCAAGACTTATGTCCAACACCAGGCCAGAAAGGACGTTTAGGTTCTTTCAGAATTGGCTGAGCTACGATGATCTTGCTAATCTTCTGTTTTTGCTTAGAATCATGGAAGATCTTCAGCGGGGCCTCCCTCAGCTCGCTGGTCTCTGCAGAATATCTCTGTGCCGGCATGAGATGTTTCTTCTCTCTACCCGGGATGCTGGCCAGGGATGTGAAGTGGGGCTGCTGAGGGGGCCAAGGACCTGAAGAGGCTCCCAGGTTCCCAGATGCAGGCTGGTGCCTGGTGTTGGCTACTTGGTTTTTACGGCTCCGGGAAAACCAGTCCACATTTGGCAGGGCACTGAGTAGAGGCTGCATGTCTCTAACAGAGCCCTCCTTTCGAAGGAATTCATCTAGCCGAGGCCCCTTTCTTCCCAGAGGGTTATCGGGAACCATAAATACGTCTCCCACAAACCTGTGCTGAAGCAATCTTTTAGAAATAGATTCTCTCCAGGACACTGACTTATTCACAAACTTTCTGAAGTTATTATTGCTTACAAGGACACCCCCTGTCTTCTCTGCTAATTGTAGTAGGAACATGTCAACATGAGAGACAATTCGTTCTCCAAACACCATTCTGGAAGGAGTTAGTGCTAGTATTCCAAGCTCCTCAAGCTGTGTCAAGAAGTGCTGTTCTGTGACATTAGGACTGCACCTTGTTCTCCACTGAGGCACAAAAACTGTGATGTTCCTGTGTCCAAGCTTCCAAAAATATTCAACGGCAATCACTATCCCACGACAACTATAAAACTTTTTCATGCCATGGGTAAATGCAACATTACATCCATCTATAACAATATGCTTTAAATCGGCTCTGCCGGGTTCATTTTCTAATTCCAGCTTGAATGGTATTTTCAGCATCTCGCTAAATCTCTGAGGCCCCATAACTAGGGATTCAGTTTGATGCCCAGACGTA
>NW_026069461.1:14971-15672 GCF_014885135.2 Alexandromys fortis
CTCAAAAGGAACTGCTAATACACAGTTCTGAAAAGGCAGAAAATGTGCTTTCCTTTTACACAAAAGGTTAAATCTGTATTAGCAGCAAATTTTATACATAGAAATAAAGATGGCTTGAAACTCCAGATTTGTGTAAAAATAAAACACATCCCTTCCTTTTCTTAGGAAATGCAGAGCAGCCCCGTTCACTTTGGAAGGCTTCTTCACACCATGGTTGTCTACAGTTGGCAGCTCCGCATCAGCCTTGGGCTCTCACCCCAGCCTTAGTCCAACACCAGGTCAGAAAGCATGATCAGGTCCTTCAGGTATGGCAGAGCTGCCAGGATCTCGTAAGTCTTCAGATTTTGCTCAGAGTCAGGGAAAATCTTCAGCAGGGTCTCCCTCAGCTCACTGGTCTCTGCAGAAGATCTCTGTGGTAGCATGGGATGCTTCTGCTGTATTCCAGGAACAGTGGTCAGGGTTGTGAAGTGGGGCTGATGAGGAAGCCAAGGGCATAAAGAGGTTCCCTGGTTCCGATATGTAGGCTGGTACCTGGCGATGGCGACTTGGGTGTTTTGATTCCGGGCGAACATGTTCACATTTGGCAGGGCCCTGAGTAGAGGCTGCGTGTCTCCAGAAAGCCCTCCTTTCTAAGGAAATCTTCTAGCGGAGGCCCGTTTCTTCCCAGAGGGTCATAGGGAACCATAAATATGTCCCCCACG
>NW_026069462.1:0-2144 GCF_014885135.2 Alexandromys fortis
GTTAGGGTTAGGGTTAGGGTTACGGTTAGGGTTAGGTTTAGGTTTAGGGTTAGGTTTCAGGCTAGTGTTAGGGTTAAGGTTACTGTTAGGGTTAGGGTTATGGTTAGGTTTCAGGCTAGGATTAGGGTTAGAGTTAGGTTTAGGGTTATGGTTAGGTTAGGGTTAGGGGTAGGGTTAGGGTTAGGTTTAGGGATGGGGTTAGTGTTAGTGTTAGTGTTAGGGTTAGGGTTAGGGTTAGGGGGTTAGGGTTAGGGGGTTAGAGTTAGGGGTTAGGGTTAGGGTAAGGGTTAGGGAATTAGGGTTAGGGCGTTAGGGTTAAGAGGTTAGGGTTAGGGGGTTAGGGTTACAGTTAGGGTTAGGGTTAGGTTTCGTCCTAGGGTTAGTGTAAGGGTTAGGGTTAGGGTTAGGTTTCAGGCTGGCATTAGGGTTAGGCTTAGGGTTAGGGTTAGGGTTAGGGTTAGGGTTAGGGTTAGGGTTAGAGCGTTAGGGTTAGGATTCGGGCTAGGGTTAGGGTTAGGCATAGGGTTAAGTTTAGTGTTAGGGAAAGGGTTAGGGCTAGGGTTAGGGGGTTAGGGTAGGGTGTTAGAGTTAGGGGATTAGGGTTAGGGCTAGGGTTAGGATTAGGGGGTTAAGGTTAGGGCGTTAGGATTAGGGGTTTAGTGTTAGAACTAGGGTTACGGTTAGGGTTAGGAAATGGGTTAGGGTTATGTTTCAGGCTAGGTTTAGGGTTAGGATTAGTGTTAGGGATAGGGTTAGGGTTAGGGTTACCATTAGGGTTAGGTTTAGGGTTAGGTTTAGGGTTAGGGTTTAGGGTTAGGGTATGGTTAGGTTTAGGTTTAGGATTACGGTTATGTTTCGGGCTAGGGTTAGAGTTAGGGTTAGGGTTAGGGTTAGGATTAGGTTTCAGGTTAGGGTTAGGGTTAGGGTAATGGACATGGTTAGTGTTATGGTTAGGGTTAGGGTTAGGGATAGGGTTAGGGTTAAGGTTTAGGGTTAGGGTAGGGTTAGATCTAGGGTTATGGTTAGCGTTAGGGTTAGGGTTAGCTTTAGGATTAGGGTTAGGGTTAGGTTTAGGGTTAGGGTTATGGTTAAGTTTAGGATTAGGGTTAGGGTTAGGTTTCGGGCTAGGGTTAGGGTTAGTGTTAGGGTTAGGGGGTTAGTGTTAGGGGGTAAAGAATAGTAGGTTAGAGTTAGAGGTTTAGGGTTAGGGGGTTAGGGTTAGGGCGTTAGGGTTAGGGGGTTAGGGTAAGAGGTTAGGGTTACGGTTAGGGTTAGGGTTAGGGTTAGGTTTCGTGCTATGGTTAGGGTTAGGGTTAGGGATATGGTTAGGGTTAGGGTTACGGTAGAGTTAGGGTTAGGGTTACGGTTAGGTTTCTGGATAGGGTTAGGGTTAGGGATAAGGTTAGGGTTAGGGTTATGGTTAGGGTTGGGGAGTAGGGATATGGGGTTAGAGTTAGGGGGTTAGGGTTAGGGTTAGGGGGTTAGTGTTAAGGAGTTAGAGTTAGGGGGTTAGGGTTAAGGTTACGGTTAGGGTTAGGGTTATGGTTAGGTTTCAGGCTAGGATTAGGGTTAGAGTTAGGTTTAGGGTTATGGTTAGTTTAGGGTTAGGGGTAGGGTTAGGGTTAGGTTTAGGGATGGGGTTAGTATTAGTGTTAGTGTTAGGGTTAGGGTTAGGGTTAGGGGGTTAGGGTTAGGGGATTAGAGTTAGGGGTTAGGGTTAGGGTAAGGGTTAGGGAATTAGGGTTAGGGCGTTAGGGTTAGGGTTACGGTTATGGTTAAAGTTAGGGTTAAAGTTAGGGTTAGGTTTAAAGATAGGGTTAGGGTTACGGTTAGGGTCAGGGTTAGGGTTAAAGTTAGGGTTAGAGTTAGGGATAGGGTTAGCCTTAGGGTAAGGGTTAGCATTAGAGTTCGGGTTAGGTTTAGGGTTAGGGTTAGGGTAAGGGTTAGGGTTAGGGTTAAAAATAGGGTTAGGGTTTGGGTTAGGTTTAGGGTTAGGGTTAGGGTTAAGATAAGGGTTAGGGTTAGGGTTAAAGTTAGTGTTAGGTTTAGGGTTAGGGTTAGGGTTAAGATAAGGGTTAGGGTTAGGGTTAGGGTTAAAGTTAGGGTTAGGGTTAGGGTTAGGGTAAGGGTTAGGGTTAGGGTTA
>NW_026069462.1:5061-5980 GCF_014885135.2 Alexandromys fortis
CTCGTCTCCTTCTTCTAGTTCTTATGTTTGGTCTTTTTATTGTGTCCCATATTTCCTGTATGTTTTGTGATGAGACTTTGTTGGCTTTGCTGTTTTCTTTGATCAGTGCGTTTATTTTCTCTATGGTGTCCTCAGAATCTGAGATTCCTTCTTCTATTTCTTGAATTCTATTGATAATGCTTGTTTCTGTAGGCTCTGTTCGTTGACATGGATTTTCCATATCCAGCTGGTGCTCAATTTGTGTTTATCCCTTGCTTCCCTTTCGTTAACAATTCTAGAAGTCTTCCATCACCTATTTGATCGTATTTTTCTTGGTTTCCCAGGGTATCATGGACGTTTTGTCTTCAAACTTTTGGTTATACTTCTCATCCATTTCTGTAAGGGCATTTTTCACGTGATGTTAGGGTTAAAGTTAGGGTTAGAGTTGGGTTAGGGTTAGGGTTAGGATAAGGGTTAGGGTTATTGTTAGGGTTAGGGTTAGAGTTAAAGTTAGGGTTAGGGTTAGAGTTAGGGTTAGGGTTAAAGTTAGGGTTAGGCTTAGGGTTAGGGTTAGGGTTAGAGTTAGGTTTAAAGTTAGGGTTAGGGTTAGGGTTAGAGTTAGGGTTAGGGTTAGGTTTAGGTTTAGGGTTAGGGTTAGGATTAGGCTTAGGGTTAGGGTTAGGCTTAGGGTTAGGGTTAGGATTCGGTTAGGGTTAGGGTTACGGTTATGGTTAAGGGTAGGGTTAAAGTTAGGGTTAGGGTTAGGGTTAGGGTTAGCGTTATGGTTAAAGTTAGGGTCAGAATTAGGGTTAGGGTTAAAGTTAGGGTTAGGGTTAGGGTTATAGTTAGTGTTAGGTTTAGGGTTAGGGTTAGGGTTAGGGTAAGGGTTAGGGTTAGGGGTAGGGTTAGGGTTAAGGTTACCGTTAGGGTTAGGGTTAGG
>NW_026069463.1:0-789 GCF_014885135.2 Alexandromys fortis
GGGTCTGGCTTACCTCACTCAGGATGGTGTTTTCTATTTCCATCCATTTGCCTGCAAACTTCAAGAAGTCCTTGTTTTTTACTGCTGAGTAGTTTATTATGATTTATTTTCTTTAGTTAATTGGTATTCAGTAGTATTTGCTGCACATTAATATATTAGTAAACATGTTATTAATATTTTATATAAATTTATAGATTCTAATTTATGTGTAAAAGACAGATAAATGTATACATAAATAACAGTATTATGGCAATATTTGAAGTTGCATACTATTTCAAAGGAGAATTTTTTTGACACATTTGCACTTCCAAAGTATAATCGATATTGTATCCTGTTCATCACTGCAGAACATACCAAGAGGCTTATTTTATTTTCAATATAATTCTCAGGCATTTATATTGCTTTAGAAGTCTTTTGGATTATATGTGAATACTAGATGGATGGATTTATTATTTTTATGGTTTTAATATTCCATCAATGGGATCTAGATGTTGAATCACAACATCATCAATGTTGTCAAATTAACAGTGGAATTTTATGTTGATTCTAGTAGTTAAATGCATAGTACTTATTTTTTCAGACTAAGCAAATATTTTCTTTCTTTATATCCTGTTCTAGAAAAGGATACCTTCATAAGTTTCTGCCATATGACCTTAAGCAAAAGCTTGAAGACTTAAAACAGTCTATATACAGAGCATGACTATTACTGACATTTTCAGTGTCAGGTTATGAATAGGCAGTATTTAAAGGTTTTTTTTTTTTTTTTTTTTTTTTTTTTTTTTTTTTTTT
>NW_026069463.1:4966-7710 GCF_014885135.2 Alexandromys fortis
AGAGATGGCTCAGAGGTTAAGAGCATTGCCTGCTCTTCCAAAGGTCCTGAGTTCAATTCCCAGCAACCACATGGTGGCTCACAACCATCTGTAATGAGATCTGGTGCCCTCTTCTGGCCTGCAGGCATACACACAGACAGAATATTGTATACATAATAAGTAAATAATAAATAAATAAATAAATAAGAGAAAAATAAATTTTATATCTAATTTTGTAAAACAAAGTAGAAATGTATTTATTTTGTGTGTTTTTTTGTTGTTATTTATTCATTGTGGTACAGCATCTCAGTTCATATTCTAGAATGACTTCTATATAACTGTGTAACAAGGTGGGCTACGCTCCCACTGTTTCAGCCAGTCAATGGCCAGGTTTGCAGGTGTGTGTCACCTCTCCTGGCAAGGGTGACTTTGCAAAGTTAGGAATCAAGACATCTTTTGCAAAGTATGAGGGCAACTAATAGAAAGGCTCACACATGAAAGAGATGAAGCACTAATGATATAATTATATGTGTGTGCATACATACATACATACACACACATATCAAAACATTTGTAGACACACAAGTAGACAGCGTGCAAGGAGTGAAAACCTTGGGACACTCAAATCTACATAGAATGTCTTCATCAAATCCCTCCCATCAGTGTTGAGGGAATTTGTCAGAAGAAGAGTAAGAAAGAGTGTAACAGTCAGAGAGTATAAAGAAATACAAGAAAACGAGGCCATCTAGATCATCATGATCAAGGCTCATATGACCTCAGAGAGAATGAAGCAGCAGCCATAGATTTGGCAGTGGTTGGACCAGGTGAGGTTCCCAGAACTAAGAGAAGAGGACACATCTTCCCATCCGTAACTTATAAACTCTCTCCAACTGATAAACATTCATAAATGAAAAATTAGTTTTATTCAGCAGAGTTTTGCTGAACATACAAATCCATTAAAGCCTTGGCCTATTACCGGTCATACATATACAACACAAAATAAACTCAGCGACATTGTTGAAATTGTTTTGTGTCTTAATACCTTTTCAGGGTTTCTTTTTCAGAAAAAAAAAGCCCTGCATATCCTTTATGTATCTTTTTATGGTTTTTAGATTTATATTTGTATGCTTTCTGTGGGTGTGGGTGCTATCATGGGTTTCATTGCATCTGTATGAGTCCCGTGAATCTTTTCTTCTGTTTGCTTGTTTGTTATATACTATTGTGGTTTGTTTGTTTTTGATTATTATTAATATTGTTATTATTATTATTATTACATGGCCGTTTGTATTGTAATGAGAAAGAGAAAGAAATGCTGAGGCTTTGTGTTTGTGTTTCAGAGAGGAGGATCTGGCAAAAAATTGGGGGAGGCAAATACTAAGAATGTATTGTATAAAACTAAAAATCTATTTTTAACTAAAAGTAAAGAAAAAAAGGGGGTTCGATCTGGTTAGATCAGCATGTAAGATACCACTGTTATAGAGGATCAAAGGTCAGTTCCCTGCACCCACATAGAGAGGCACACAACCACTTGACGCACTTTCCTAACCATTCATAAATACACCTTTTAAAATCCAAACCCAGATACAAATATACACACCCAAACATGCACAATTTTTAAAAGGAAGTTATGAAAATTTATTTCACCATTATTTCTTTTCATTGGGAATTAAAGTTTATTTATGTTTATACCTGAAAGCACATTTCATATGAAATTTTCATCGTTAAATTCTCCTCCACAATGAAGCAAGCCGTGTGATCACTCAGGTAGTACCTTATCCTTGTTTATAAGTATTTTCTGTTTTCTTTTGTCCTTTGTTTAAAGATATGGTATAAACTCTATTTACTTTTACCCAATGTAGGCCAATTACTTATTTATTTATGTACAGAGTCATTTCTATGATCTTAATATTTATTGAATATATGACATGGAGCTGAGGAATTTTTTATTGAAAATGTGTTTCCCTAGAGTATATTCTGATTTTCCATGACCTACCTCCTCCAAAATTACTCCCTCTTCCCCACTCACCCTTTCCAAATACATAATTTTTTTTTACTCTCCCTCATTAAAGTATATCAGACATTATAAATAATAATAATAATAATAATAGTAAAGTAAAAAATATTAGGATATAACAAACACACAAGAAAAATAAATCAAAGCAAAAACTCAAGAAGCACATATACATGCAGTTTTGCATACAGACATGCAGTTTTGCACACACACAAACAGCATAAAAACTAAAACATTGGAAACCATAATAAGGACACATAAGTTTAAGAGGACAACAGGCCAACAAAGCATTTTGAATCAAAAAACTTTCAAAAAATGTCAGTAAGCCCAGCGTCCCTAGTTGGGATGAGTCAATTCAGGAGGACTTGCTGGGACAGTACCCAAACTCAGTGGGTTTGGCAGTTGTATTGGCACCAAAGACTTAGAGCCATGGGTGCCCCAAACACCTGCCCCAAACACCTCTGTGAGCCACTCATCTGCCCAGGCTGATGGACTCTGCAGCAGCTATAGCCATGGACTCAGACAGGAGCCACAAAGCAAGTAGACTCCTTTCTGGACAGTTTGGGGACATGCCAAGCCCATCCAGCTTCTGTGTTTGGCACTGACTGGCTCAAGGGTCCAGCCCCTTTCTCTGTCTGGCCTCAAGTCAGCACATAGGGATAGACAGGGTCTCTCAGGCTGGAGCTGCACCTAAGTCAGGCCTGGTAGAGTCCTGCAATGGGGCAGAGTACTCTTTCCTTTAAAGCTAAGGACA
>NW_026069464.1:0-2599 GCF_014885135.2 Alexandromys fortis
TGTATATACACACACATAATGGATCATATTATTACCCTCTATGCTTTTGTGTGTGAGAAAAGTTCCATTGCTAAAAGATTTTCTTAGGGGCTGGGGGATGTGGCCAGTGTAGCCATGAGCAACACATGGACCTGGAAAGGAGCGTTAATGGCAGACACTGGCTAGGTTCACTTCAGGAGCAAACAATTTTTCTTTTTCCCTTGGTGCTTATATCATTGCCCCTTCCTGTTTCCTGTGCTCTGTGGGAACCTTGGTTTTGTGAGTCTGATTTTTCCATTAAAGTTGTGTTTATATTTATTACAATTTGTCTGCATTAATCTAATCCGCCACAGCTAGCTACTTGAGCAAACAATATCTTTGATTCCATTGTAGTGAGGAGCGGCGGGCTGCGTTCCCACCCAGCTCCCACACTGCTAGCTTATGCCCAGAAATAATTACAAGGAAACTGTATTCTTTTAAACACTGCCTGTCCCATTAGTTCCAGCCTCTTACTGGCTAATTCTCACGTCTAGATTAACCCATTTTTAATAATCTGTGTAATACCACAAAGTGGCTTACCAGGAAAGATCTTAACCTGCGTCTGTCTGGAGTGGGAGAATCATGGCGACTCTGACTCGGCTTCTTTCTCCCAGCATTCTGTTCTGTTTACTCCGCCTACCTAATTTTCTGTCCTATTAAAGGGCCAAGGCAGTCTCTTTATTTAACCAGTGAAATAAACACAAAACAGAAGACTCTCCCCCATCACCCCATAATCTGAATTTCTTCTTCCACACCTCACTGCCCATGTGATCTGATTTTGCCCTGGAGGACATTCCTCCTAGGTGTTATCTTTGCTGGCAGTTTCTCACAGTCACGTGCGCACACACAAACATCTGAACCTCAGCATCAGGGGAGATGGCCCAGTGGTCACCAGTGCTTGCTGTGTAAGCCTGAAGACCCAGGTTTAAATCATCAGTACCCGTGTTAAAAGCTGGCGTGACTGTGATCACCCGTAACTTGAGTGTTACAGGAGTGGAGACAGGAGGAGCTCCAGGACTTGCTGGATGAGAACCTAGAAGGACCTTTTTGGCCTCAGCGCGCGCGCACACACACACACACACACACACACACACACACACACACACAAAGAATAAATGTAAAAGTTTGGTTTTTTTTTTTTTAATGAAAAAAGTTGAGTCAGGAATGGTGGCATACGACTTCAATCCCAGCAACTGGGAAGCAGAAGCAGGCTGATCTCTGAGAATTCAAGGCTAGTCTGGTCTACATAGAGAGTTCTGGGACAGCTAAGGCTCCATAGAGAGACCTTGTCTCGAAAAACAAAAATAAAATAAAAAGATGAGAATAAAAATGAGAATATAAATTTCTTGAGATAATTGAACTATACCTTTAAATGATTTGTGCACTTTTTTTAAATTTTTTTCCATTCATTTATTTAATGGGTGTTTACCCTGCATGGATGTTGGGTTGTCACACTCTTATGACAAGCAGTTTATTGCCCAAGCCATCCTCACAACCAGCAGAATAGTGAACTTCCATGTGTCCGAAACTGTCAAGCACACTCTCAGCATAAAGCTGTCCTGGCTCCGTCTGTTTTCCCTTGTGTAGCTTTGTTATTGTGTTATTTTGAAACTGATGCTAGGCATTTTATTGTTCTGTCCATAAATACTTCAAAAATATCTCTAAAATATGATTTCTTAAAAACATAACCAAAATATTATATTTAACTTTTAAATAAATAAAATATCTTTAACTACTTGATCAGCGTTAACTTTTTCCAATGGTCTAATGGGTCTTTGTTCAGTTGCTCCATTTAGCGCAGGAGCCCAATCAGCACACAGAATTACTCTGTCTTCTAAACTGTAATCTATGGTTTCAATCTTTTTTATTTTTTCTTCAATTTATATATTAAGGAAACAAGTTTGAGGGAAGTGTCTTTACTGTATTAACTACGTTAACCAAAATGTTTACTTAAACATTTCTTATTTACTTGTCTTAACAAAGACCTCCATTATTATATTAGAAGGTTGATGTTAATAGTAATTTAATGTGACATTTCTTTTTGTGCCTTCTTTCATTTTCCTGTTCTTTTTTTGGTGTGCTCACAGTGAAACAATTGAAGCAGAACTGGGATCTTATTAGTAACAGGAAGAAAGTGGGCCGGAGAGATGGCTCAGAGGTTAAGAGCACTGACTGCTCTTCCAGAGAACCAGGGTTCAATTCCCAGCACCCATGTGGCAGCTCACACCTGTCTGTAACTTCAGTGACAGGAAATCCAGAATTCATAATAAAACACCAATGCATATAAAATTTAGAGAAGAGGAGAGGAGGAGAGGGGAGAAACAGGAGGAAAAGTACTCAGGAAAAGAACTAAAAGCACATCCAAAATCACAGATGTGACCTCAAAAGAAGAGTCGTGGTTTATTGTTGGACATTTTTTAACACAATTTTAAGCATGAAGGTCAGAGAAAGCTACTCTGGGAAGGAGTGAGACACAATGAGACATCGTGTGCGTGAGAGCTTCAGACACAGAGTCTTAGCTTAGCAGTAAACCTAAACCATTTGGGAGATTGCAATGCTCATCTCAAAGGGTTGCTAAAAA
>NW_026069464.1:5101-7687 GCF_014885135.2 Alexandromys fortis
TTAAGAGCACTGACTGCTCTTCCAGAGGTCCTGAGTTCAATTCCCAGCAACCACATGGTGGCTCACAGCCATCTATAATGAGACCTGGCGCCCCCTTCTGGCTTGCAGGCACACGTGGAAGGAATGCTGTACACATAATATAATAAATAAATACTTAAAAAAAAACTTGGAACTATAAAATTTTCAGGTAAATGGATGTTATCTCAGGGAGATAACGGCCCAGGCCAGAAAAACAAATGCCACATGTTTGTCTCATTTGTGGATGCTGGCTTTGAGTCTTCAGAAATGTGTGTTTCATTTGGAATACCCATAGAGGTCAGGGAATTACTAAGAGCTATGGGGAGAGACTTTATGGGGGAAGAGGGGATAGACTGCTCTTGTATAAAGAGTCAAAAAGGGAATAACAGAACAGGAAGGGTTAAATTGGAGTGGGGTGAGGGTTGGGTAGAGGAGGGGGTGTAAGAAAGGATAAATAACACTAAAGACCTTTCAAGAAAGTTGTGCAGAAATTTGCTGCTGTTGAAGCATTAGTAAAACATCATATATATTTGTAGATAGACATGGAGAGATAGATACAGAGAGTTAAAATGCACTTACCCTAAGGCAGGGCAACAATGTCCCTATTAAGAATCGGGGGAGTTAACAAATAAAAATCCTGGTATCGGGTACTGGTAACCTCTTCTGAAGTTATTGATCATGAGGTGCCATAGACCCCAAACTTTACAGGCCGTTGCCAAAGTTCTTGGTTACCCTTTAGAATTAGACAGTTGCTGAAGACACCACAGACTTGAGCCATAGAACATGGAGAGATCAAGCTGATACTGATCTCGAAAAAAAATCCCGAACAATAAAAAAAAAAAACCTTATGAAGCTTTTTTGAAATCATCACCCCACATTTCAAGTTATACTACAGAGCTATAGTAATAAAAACAGTGTGGTACTAGCATGAACACACACACACACACACATACACACACTTTGGTCATTGGGGTAGGAGTGAGGACCCATATATTTACATTCTACAAGCCACAAACCACCTGATTTTTTTTTACCAAAAAAGGTCTGAAATACACATTGAAGAAAAGACAGCCTCTTCAACAAATCATGCTGGTCAAACAGCTAGTCAATGAAAAATGAAGCTCTCTTCTCATCTCTCAGTCTGCACAAAACTCAACTCCAGACGAGTCCAGGATGCCCACATAGCAGTAGATACCCTGAATCTGACAAAGTGAGAAATGGAAAAGGTGTGCGAACTCACTGGCACAGGAAAGGGCTTTCTGAACAGGACCCTGGCAATACAGGAACACATATCTTTAGAAGCGTTCTCCCCATGGCCAAGGCTACCCAGATGTCTAGAATCCCCAAGACCATAATCACCAGGGATCCCCATTCCTTCCAGTCTTTCTTCGTGCTGGGGCACTGGATTTCAGGCTTCTTGGGTGTTCTCGGCACCCTGCACCAGAACACTGGTCTCTTCGGAGCTTTGTGTCATCAGCCTGAAAGAGAGTTCTAGGGGAGGCAAGGGCAGGCTGAGGGTACCATACCTGATTCCTCCCCAGGTACCTGGGGTTAGGTCAGCAGAGAACTCTGCAGTCTCGAATGCTGACCAAACTGTAATGGCTGCAAGCCTAGTCTGTTCTGTTGGGCGGCCTCAGTGTCTGTTCCAGGCCTTGGCTTCCTGTTAATGCAAACTCATTCACCAGTTCACACCTGCGACCACGTTAGCTAAGCCCTGATCTTTCTCCTATACCTTCGGAAAACTGGTCCTAGGAATCATTGTGGTTAACAGAACCCATAGGTACCAAACCTCATATAAATTGACAAAGTTCCTTAAAACGTGTGTGCATCTTCCTGTATACTTTAAATCCTCTCTATATTTATACTACTGAATGCAATACTATGTACATAGTTACTTTGTATTACCTAGGGAATAATGACAAAAAGTCACTATAGAAGTTGTGTGTGTATGTGTGTAGGTGTGTGTGTATGTGGTGTGTGTGGGTCTATGTCTAGTGTGTGCGTTCGTTTGTGTGAGTTCAGGCATCTACACAATGACACACATGTGGAGGCCACATGTCTGGGATGATGGTCCTTGCCTTCCACTCCAGTTTTTGAGTGAAATATCTTGTGTTTGCCACTGTGTACGCCAGGTCACAGTAGATGTGCTGGGATCGTGGATGTGCACTACTGTAGCCAGTTTTATGTGTGTCCTGGGGATCCAGGCTAAGGCTCACGTGTTTGCACAGCACGTACTTTACTGACTGAGTCATCTCTCCAGCCCCCAGAGACAATTAAAAAACTATTTTTCTGACCCGTAGTTGATTGAATCTACAAGTGCAGATCCTGTCTCTGCAGATACAAAGGGCCAATCGCAGTGAGCACTCACATGTGTCACTTCAGGTCTCCCCACAACTCACCCCGACAATGAGGTGACAAGAGTCTGGCCTTCCTCTTACAGATGTTGCCAAAGTCACCAAGATGCAGTTGACGAGGTTGAGATGCGCGCCCCTGCGCACCGGAGCCTGCCTTCCACGTGAGTCCTGTTGCCATCACAGATACGCAGGCTCCTCCACAGCCTGCAGGCGC
>NW_026069465.1:0-2048 GCF_014885135.2 Alexandromys fortis
AGAGAGAGAGAGAGAGAGAGAGAGAGAGAGACTGGTTGAGCTGAAATCATTCATGGAAAAGAAGCGCACCTCTAAGAACTATTACAACAACTTAATAGTGCCAATAGAATTTCCAGGCATCAGCATAGTTTAACATTATTTAGAAGATTCTATCCAGCATCCAGGTTTAAGGTCAGCCACTAAATCCAGAGATTTGCCCACAAGACTGTATTCTTTTATCACTAAACAGTATTTCAAATACTGCCATATCTCCTATGCCAAGATGGAGATAATTTTCATAAAATCTCTTTGCATTGACACAATATTAGGATGTTACATGAAATTAGGACAAAAGAGTCATATAAGTACATGATACATGAAGCAGATAAAGAGAAATAAAGTGTGTTTATTTCAGATACTCAATAACTCCTATGAGGATTTACACATTTGAATATGTATCATTTATATCTTTACTACAATATACTGCATTATCAGTGCTGTTACTTAGAAATATTAGACATTTATGATTCAGCTGGGTTTCATTTATTTTACAAATACTTGGTGGTGCTTTATGCCCTATGCAAGCACGACTCCACACTGCAACAAAGACAAAGGAAATACACAGTCACGGTGTTTTATAGAGCAACCAAAGTCATTCAATAATTTTATTGCCTTTTCCTATTATATATTATTTCACAATGCAGAATATATGCATTTTCTCCTGTTGAATAGCAAACTCTCCTACATTCAGAGCTCCTGCCTACCATGAATCTCTATATTCATAAATCCTTGTTTTCTTTTAACATGCCTCTGTGAACTGATTTAGTTGTGTGCAGTAACACATTCAAACACCCTTGACAGTTCAGATAGCAGGTATCATTAACAGGATAATTGATATAATAAATCTGTAGGCACCCTTAGGATTTCAAGAATATATTTACAGGATATAGAGTCAATGAATGATAGAAGTAATTTTTCTTTGTTGGCCCCACTTAAATTATTGTTTGCAAAAATTAAAATTTTATTTTCATGTTCAAAAGCATTGATGCTTATAAAACGCAAAAGTTCATCATTTGCTATCAACTATTACAGTGATATCCATAAATCAATGAATAAATTCTATGTGATAAACCAATGTGAATACAGTCAAGAACATTAATGCTACTAAAATTTGGGGAGGCATTCCCAGATTTCTTTGCCCAAGCACAGTGTTTTCATCTTTTCAGTGAGCAAAGCCTTTGGAAAAAAGATTTTATTTCTTTTTCAAAAAACTACTCAGATATGATAAATGCCATGTGTAAGTTAAGATCAATTACGGATTTCAAAAAAGGTTGAAAGAGGTGAACAGATAATTAAGTCATTTTCTATAAATACCATGCTTTATTTGACAGTTGGAAGCAGTCTTGTTGTGTTTTTAAGTTTTCAAGACTAAATTATTGCTTCACTCTCATTAGTGGTGGGAATTAATCCATATATCACCATCACACAATGCATCAGAGTGTATCTTTTTATGCTATTAGAATATCAAAACATCACCTAAAAATGTATCAAGTATCTTTTGAGAATTGAGATACAATCTATTTAGATTTGTTCCAGTTCTATAAGAACTTTAGGATCATTCACTAGGTTCCTTGTTATTGGATATAGTTTAGCTACATTTCAAAAATTTATGTTTTTTTTTATTGTAACTGGATTTTCATATTCAGCCAAGTCTAGCCTTGAACTTGCAGTAATACACCTGCCATAGCCTCCCAAGTCTTAGGATTAAATGCATATCCCCACATACCCAGTTTAACCATACAATTATTGGTTCTCAGAATATCTCACATTTGAACATGTCTTATAAGCAAGGGTTCTGATAGCCTTTAGTTTTATGTGATCCTCTAAAATTGTTTCTACATAAAGAGCTTATGAAAAGAGGGATAACATCTGTCTTGGAATAGAGTAAGGAACATGGGTCTATTATTTTCCATCATAATAATTAAAATTATTTGTTTAGATTATCCTATAAAAGAGTTTTATTGTTACTGGTTTTTTTTTTTTTTTTTTTTTTTTTTTTTTTTTTTTTT
>NW_026069465.1:5242-7728 GCF_014885135.2 Alexandromys fortis
AAAAAAAAAAAAAAAAAAAAAAGAAGGAAATAAACAAAGTTGTGAAAGACCTGAAACGGAATTAGAAGTGATAAGAGAAGCATAAACTGAGGAATTTTTGAAAATTGAAAATGCAGATAAGCAAACAAGAATTACAAATTCAAGCATTATTAACCCACTATAAGAAACAGTTGAGAGAATTTCAGGTGTTGAAGACATGATAGAAGGGCTAAAACATCAGTCAAACAAACTGTCAAATATAAAAACATCCTGACAGAAAACATGCAGAAAATCTGCGAGACTATGAAAATACCAAGCCTAAAATGAATATAAATAGAAGAATATTCCTGATCAAAGATCTAGAAATATTTTTAAAGAAAGAAGACAATTTTCCTAACCTTAAAACACATACCTATAATTATACAAGAAGCTTACAGAACACCAAATATATTGGACAAGAAGAGAAAGTTCCCTCATCAGATAGTAATCAAAACATTAAACACATAGAACAAAGAAATGTTTAAAACTACAAAAGTAAAATGGCAAGTTACATATAAAGATAAAACTATTATAATTACACCAGACTTCATGATGAAGAATCAAAAGGACAGATGTACTACAGATTATAAGAAACCACAGATGCCTAGTCATACTACTATACCCGTAAAACTTTCAATCTTTGTAGGTGGACAAAACAAGATATTTCATGATTAGGTAAAATTTAAACAGTGTCTATTGCTGCACAATGGTGGTGCATGCCTATAATCCAAGCACTCGGGGAGGCAGAGAAAGCTGGATCTCTGTGACTTTGAGGCCATTCTGATCTACAGAGTGAATTCCAGAACATCCAGAAATACACAGAGAAACACTATCTTAAAAAACCAAACCAAGCCAAAACAAAACAAGCAATATTTATCAACAAATCCAGCATTACAGAAGGTATAAGAAAAAAGATTCAACCCAAGGAGATTAACTACACCTACAGACACACAGGCAATAAACTTACATTAGGATAGCCCAAAGAAGAAAAACACACGCACACATGCACACACACACTCACACACACACATACACACACACTACACTACACTGCCACGAACTACAACAAATAACAGTAATTAACAACCATTTGTCTTTCATATAACTCAATATCAAAGGACTCAATTCCCTAATAAAAAGATACAGACTTACATAATGGGTAGATAAACAGGATCTATCCTTCTGCTTCATACAAGAAGCATATGTCAGTATCAAAGACAGATATTATCATAGTGTAAAAAGTTGAGAAAAGATCTAGCAAGCAAATGGCCCAAAGAAGCAAGCTGATGTAGCTATTTTAATATCTAACAAAATAGATTTCAAGTAAAACTTAATCAAAAGTTATGGGAAAGGATGTTTCATACTCATCAAAAGAAAATTTCTCCTAGATAATATTTTACTTCTCAATATCTATACCCCAAATACAAGGGCATCCATATTTGTAAAAAAAAAATATTATCAAAACTTAAACACACATCAAACCTCACAAATTGGTATCATCTCACAGATAAACTGTTCACCAAGACACAGACTATAGAGAAATATTGGAACTAACAAATACTCCAAACCAAAGGAACCTAAATGATATTTACAGAACATTTCATCCAAAACAAAAAAATACACCATCTCCTCAGCAACTGCTGGAAAATTCTCCAAAATTGACTACATACTTTGTCACAAACAAGTTTGAACTGATACAAGAAAATTACAAAGCAGTTTTAAGATGAAAGTTCTTTGCACTAAATGCCCTAATACAGAATTTGGAAAAATTTTATACTAGCAACTTAACAGTGCACTTTAAATTCTAAACCAAAAATAATCAAATCACACAAGAGAAATAGGTGGTAGGAAATAATCAATCTGAGGGCTGAAATTATTAAACCAAAAAGAAATACAACAGTACAAAGAATCAATGAAATAAACAATTGTTTCTGTGAGAAAAATCAACAAGATATCTTTTTTTTTGAAAATTTTGTTTCCTTTTTATTATTGCTGTTTTACATATTTCATTTCTTCCTTTTTTCACTCTTATTGAAAATAGAACTTTTTATTAAATAATATATCCTGATTAGGATATCCCCTCTGTCTGTTCCTCCCATTTCTGCACATCTTGTCTTCCTACCTGGATCCACCCATTTCCTTTTTCACAGTTGAAAACAGTCTTCTAAGGGAATATACTATAATATAATACAATGTAATGTACTATAATATAATAAAAATGAATACATCAGAATTGAACAAAACAAACAAATGGAAAAAAAAAACACAGAGAAGGAAAAGAACCAAACAGAAGGCATAGGAGTCAGAGACCTATTGTTATCATATTCAGGAATTTTATAAAAACACTAAACTGGTAGTAATAACATATACACAGATGACCAGATGCAAACCCATGCAGTTACTGTGCATGCTTCGTCAGTCCCTGTGAGTTCATATGAGCCCTGATCATATTGATTTAGAAGCACTTG
>NW_026069466.1:0-7667 GCF_014885135.2 Alexandromys fortis
TTTTCTCGAGACAGGGTTTCTCTGTAGCTTTGAGTGTGCCCTGGAACTAGCTCTTGTAGACCAGGCTGGCCTTGAACTCACAGAGATCCGCCTGCCTTTACCTCCCGAGTGCTGGGATTAAAGGCATGCGCCACCATCGCTAGGCTTTATATTTTATTTTAAAAGAAAAAATTATCTTGTTTTCATTTTACATACCAATCCCAGTTCCCACACCCTCCCCTCCTCCCATTCCCTCCACCTACTCTCCCCACCCCAACCCCCACACACTCCCCAGAGGGTAAAGCACATTGCTCCAAAGTAGGACTAAGGCCCTCCCCACTATATCCAGGCTGAACAAGGTATCCATCCAAAGAGAAGTGGTTCCAAAATGCCAGAACAAGCAGCAGGGACAAAGCTTGGTGCCTCTGCCAGTAGCACTGCTTAACTGGGATTTTCTGAAGCATAAATAATTAATCATAGTGATCTTCCATTAGGAAGAGGTCTAGCTATTGGTACCAGTTTATTATGTCATATTACAGCCCGATATCTAAGATGGAGATTGTTATGCCCAAATCCACTAAGTTCCTGCAAAAGCCAACAAGGAGACCAAGTCCCATATGTAAAAGCAAAGAGCCTTTATTTTATGCAAGTTTACAAACTCGGTCTTTCTGAATGTCTAACATATTAGAATAAACAGAGAGCCTGAAATCAGTTAGAATTGGGTTTTTATAGTAGTAAAGGTGGGGGTGAGGGGTTTCTGAGGTTCAGGACCCCTGGCTAGCTGACATTTGTCTAGGGTGTCCAGGTAAGTGTGTGCTGGCAGGTGATCCTATCTGTAGCGGTTGGAATGTTAGACCATCCTTTGGATGGTCTGTTTTTGGGTGGTGTTCAGGTAATCTCAGCTTGTGGTTCTTCCTGCAACTATCCACTGTTTAGAGGTAAACTACTGAGACTCAGGTCTCTCATTAAACTTATCACGGCTGAGTCCTACTCTGGCAGGTGATAATGGTTGGAAGTAAAGAACTTCCTTTGGGTGACGTGCCCATACTTAGCTTCTCATGACTGACTCTCACAGAGATGATGGTAAATTTATCTGAATTTCCATGAGTATATATACTTATTTAGTTTAGGACAGGCTTACTAAAGAAACTGTAATCCTGTAACCCATGGATATGTTTTGCTGTATTAGTTGTAGATCTCCAGAAAAGTAAAACGAGGTGTGTGTATGTGTGTGTGTGTGTGTGTGCGCGCGCGCACGCGTGTTTATGTGTTTCTATCAATCAATCTACCTGTCTGTCTATCGACCTATCATCTACCTATATGGATATATGTTATATATTGTTACTAATTAAAAATAACAGGTCGCCACCGGGAAGTGGTGGTGAATGTGGATCTTTGCATTTGCTTCCGTTGATTGCTGGAAATAGGTTTTGTGATGACATTTAAGAGAGTCATCAATCTGACTACAGGGCAAGGCCAGTTCAAGCATCCTCTCAGCAATTGCTTATGGTCTTAGCTGGTGTCATCCTTGTGGATTCCTGGAAATTTCTCTAGTACAAGGTTTCTTGTTAGCCCTATCAAAATATCTCTTTGTTCACTCAATCAAAATATCTCTTTCTTTGTTCTCCATCTCTGTCCTTCCCTCATCTCGACCATCCAGTTCCCTCAATTTCTTCCTTCTCCCCTTCATCCCTTCTTCTTCCCTCTGCCTTCCTTTTACCCTCACTACCATGCTTCTAATTTTCTCAAATGATCTGTGTCTCCTTCCCAGGTGGTCTATGTATGTTTCTCTTAGGAATCCCCTTGTTTTTAGCTATTCTGGGGTCATGGACTATAGGCTCCTTATTTTTTGCTTTACAGCTAGTATCCACCTATGAGTGGGTCCATACCATGCTTATCTGTCTCGGTCTGGGTCTAGATTACCTCACTCAGGATGGTTTGTTCTAGTTCCATTCATTTGCATGCAAATTTGAAGATGTCATTTTTTTTTACCTTTGAATAATACTCTATTGTATAAATGTACCCCAGAACCTGGAAACAACCTAATAACTAGATTATAATCATTGTCTTAGCAAATCTGCTGTTTTGCTTTATCTGTTTAACTGCAAAGTGTGGAAGCAGAATCACCCAAAGTCATTGAAAACTGGTGTTTTGCTTTATCTGCTTAACTGCAAAACATGGAAGCAGAATCACCCAGTGTCATTGAACATTGGTGTCATTTTCAGTAGCCTGAGATCATGGAACCTGGCTCTCTTGACAGTGAAAACTGATCTCAGACTGGGACCCTGTATGTGGACATATGAATGTAAGATAAACTTCGGTCCCATGTGAGTCACTGTAGAGTTAACTTTTGTACTGTCTTAATACTAAACAGGTACAATGCATATTAAGTCAAGGAGAATTCAGGATTTTTTTCTGGAAAAATCACTCTAACATCAGTATGGAAACCTGAAGTTATATTCCAAGTTTAGGAAAACTTCAGACTCTTCCTCCTTTGTGAATTTAATATGCAGAGCCTCACAGTCCTGCAGATAGGCTTGGCTCTTTGATTATTCAAGGTCCTGCCAAGCTGATGCATAGATCTGTTGAGCAATCATTTTCTTGTTATTGGAGGCTGCTTGTTCATTTCCAGGCCACTTAGACCCAAAATAATCACACAGACACTATATTATTTGCAATACTGTTTGGCCAATAGCTTAAGTGTATTTCTAGCTAGCTTTTATATATTAAAGTAACCCATAGCTATTAATCTTTGCATCACCACAAGGTCATGGCCCACCAACAAAGTTTTGGTGGGCTCTAGAAAGAGGCATCTGGCCCCTATGGTGGCTACACGGCTTCTAATTGACTCCATCTTCTTCTTCTTCCTGGCATTCAGTTTCTGTTTCCCACCTAGCTCTACTCTGCCCTATCACAGACCAAAGAAGCTTCTTTATTAATTAACCAATAAAAGCAACAGATATACAGAAGGATTTTCCACACCATTTTTTTTTCTTATTTAAGTTTTCTTGTTAGGAAAAAAAAACAGGAGAAATGTTGTCAAATTGTTCTTATTTCAAGATTTCAGGATAAGATGTATTAGACCTATGGTTTACAGATTTTTGCATTTTATTTTTGTAAGCCCACAATGACAGAAAGCAGGGTAACTGTAGCCTGCTTTCCACATGGAAATATGAATACTTGCAGTCAGAGTGAGCTTACTTCGCAGAGTGTTTTGACAGTGTTTGTGATGTGCAAGGCAAAAGAGCAAGAATAAAAGCTGTGCAACTCAGGTCAATGCAGCGGTGGAGTTTATAGCCTACCACACACAAATACGCTGTGACTGGTTTTATGAAACACAGGTAGTAAAATGTATTTCTGAGACTGAATCCTGTGGCCGTGTGTGCCTGGATATAAAGAATACCTATGCCCCCATCCTTCACCGACATCCCTGTATGTTTACCAGCTTGTTTATCATACCTGTCTTCTCCATATGCCTTTTACCCTTTTTATTGTGTGAAAAAAAATCAAATCCTGAAAACTAAGCTTTAGATGTTAATATAGCTCCAAATCAATGTGTTACTTAAACAAAGTTGACATTAGTATTTAATTTAAAGAATATATCTAAACATTGGTATTAAAAGTTTATTTAATGAACCATATATTGATATTGGAAGCATGGTTATGTTTTTATGGCAAGAAAATACTTTTTATGTGGCTTTTTATAAAATTAGAGCTACAGAAAACTCTTTCAAAATACTTAGAAGTGATAAAGAGATATAATTTAAAAAGTTTAATAATACACCTATTATTGTAAGTTTTATTAAACTTCATTAATATACCCAATTCATCATTTTACAGGTATACCAAAAATTTAATAACTATAGTTTTATATAATGTTTTGATATCTGGTAATACACTTCATTTTTCATTGTTTTATTCTTTTTCTTTATATTTAGAGGAATAATAAGGAAAGAAATTTTTATGTTATTAATCACATTCCCCTTACTTATTACTCTATTGCTTCAGAGTTTGCAGCTTATGATAAAGGACCCTAATATTTCTAACTACAGCTATTTTAAATTTCAGGATATATTTTAATTTAAAATTTCAAGTTCTATTTACTTTCAAACCTTAACTATATAAATAAATGAAATTTTAGGCTAGTATATGTTTAAATTTATGACATTATGTTCAACATTGTAGCAGATAGCTACACTATCTCAGATAATATTCTAATCCTCCTTTACCGCATATACAGTTAATCAGCAGTGGCTATGCTCTGATCCCTGGGGAATTCTCATTTTTACTGAATAATCCAGAACTGATCATGTATCTGCTTCGGTAAGTGGAGCATTATATTCCAAGGCCAATTTTTATGTGATTTTTATTCTCATTAATAAACTAGAATCTCAATACTCTCACATTGGTTTCAGGGGTGAAGTAATTTCTTAGCCAACCTACCCTCAATTACTTATAAGTTTATGCCAGTTGGCCTATGCCCATAGATTCTTACTGTTTTCTATCTTATTTTATTTATAAATGGGAAAATGTTCTAGAAATGCATTAGAAACATTAAAATATAACCAGAAATAAATTCCCAGGTTAAAAATCTTAACAGTTTAGACATGGGTTTGAAAGTAGAAGAATAGGACTCATTTTTCAATATGGCTTATATTTAAAGAAATTTAGGAGAATTGTGAAAATGTACACTGTGAAGATCAAAAATCCAGAGAAGCCATTAAAGTAAGATTTAGCCTTGGACACACAGCTTTGGTAACCAGGAAGAAAGGAAGTAATCCTTGCTGCTTCTCAAGGCAGCCGGCTGTCATAGATTCTCTGAAAAAAAATTCAACTTCAGCAAATGAATTAGGGGCATTCACCAGGTAGAAGGATCAATGCGGTGAGGAGCTGCATCCGTCTCCATCTGAACTGGAAGCTGGCAGTGAAGGGCAACCTATGGGAAAGTCTCTAATCACATACCCTCAGTGCATGCCCCCTAACGGAAAATCCTGCTGAAAACGGAACTTAAGGTATTCAGAAATTGATAATGGGGCAAGAACTCTAATGGGGGAACGAAAATCCTCTCAAAGATTGCAATATCTTCCCTTAGACACAGTGAAAAGAATGCAGGTATCATTGCGACCTGGTAACATGAAACTAAAAACTTAAATAATGAACTTAATATGTTTGGTTTTGATTTCTTAAGCCTGTAAGCTCATCCATTAAGGGCAAATAAACTGCGTCTATGATGGAATGATATACACACATAAGGCAGAATGGATAAGCATGCTCACAAATTTACTCATTATCTCAACGATTTACCTTTTAGAGAAGGAGCACAAAATACACTCCCATAGCAATTTTCATATACATGCTATTGTTATTATTGCTAATAGGTTTACTGGTTAAAGAGAACATGGCTTTTAGTTTTTTTACACAATATAATAGTCTATTACTTTTTCCTAATTTTCTTTTTGAGAGTGTTCACTAAACATTCTAAGGAGCTCCTTCCCTGGACAATAGTTCTCCTAGTGCTGTGCTAATTTTGGATGGCATTCACTCCTTTATGATGCATGAATTTTTTTACACTGATGCACCAAATGCTGTACATCTGCCAATAAAAACAGACAGCTAGGAGAGGGGTGAAACACATGGTCCCCAACACCTGTTACTGGCTCATATCATAAAATAAATTATAAAAGCACATTTGAAACTGAAAATATACCAGTACAATTTTAGAGTAAAGTTTAATCTTCTGTGTTTGCACAAAACTATTTGATCAGAGACATTATTGTATGGAGAAATATATAGTTTATATGCATTGGTCTAGTTTTTTTTTCACTACATAAAGCATTGGTAATGGGTGTAGATTAATTTAAACACTGCTTGCCTAGCATGCAAGAAGACTTCGATTCACTCTCTATTAAGGGATAAACTAGGCTTGGTAGTGCTCACCTTTAATTCTATCAGGAATGAGGCAGAAGCATGAGTAACAGAAGTTCAAGGTGATTTTGCGCTATATAAGGTGTTGTAAGCCAACTGGGATACTCTGGACCCAAACCATTGTAATGATCTGTAGACATGGCTCAGAGGTTAAAGTATGCATTCTTCCTGCAGAGATCACAAGATTGATTCCAAGTGCTCATGACCAAGTAGCTCCAGGGAATCCAGCACCCTCTTTTACCTGCTTGGATGGGTGTTTTGTTTATGCAAAAATCTACACTGAGACACATACTTTATAGTAATAAAATACAATAAATTATTTTAAAAAGAATATAGCAATAATAATAATAGTTATTATTATTATTATTACTATTAGACTTCTCTTTACCTTGCAATATTCTTCCACATTCTAAAGTAGATGACTGAAACTCTAACAGTACCAGACCTGGTTTATACAGATTTTTTTTTTACAAGTACATATAACTGATAAAGTTCAAGTCACAAGTGAAATGTAACAATGAATTAATTAATAATAAAGTATAGAAGGTGTAACAATCTACTATAATAATAATTACATGGATGGTGTCATTCTCAAACTACTTCAGTGTACTATAATTTCTTTTGTTTCACTTTTTCTTCCCCATCTCAATTTTTCTCATTTTTATTAGCTCTTTGAGAATTTCATGCAATGCATTTTGATCATATCTGCCTTGCCCAACTCCTCCCAGATCTTTGCCAATCAAAATATCTGTAGATATTGAAAAATAAATCAAGTAAGATTTGTACTTCCTGTATACTCTTGGACTTGTGACTTTCCTTAAGAGTGTGGTATGCCTGTTAAGTGCCACCCTTAAATTAATTGACTCTCCTCTCCCAACAGATAGCAATTATCAGTAGCTTTTAAATAGCAGTGGACACACAGTCTCTCCCCATGATTGTAATATGTGTAATATGAGCTTGCACTGGACTTGTGTACGCTGACACAAGTGCTGTGGGTTCATCTATAAAATTCCCCTGCTGTATTCAGAAAAGACTTTCCTAATTGTCATTCACCACTTCTGGCTTCCAGAAGTTTTCTGTCTTCTCTACAGCAATGATCACTGAGCCCTGGGAGGAGTGGTACGGCACGTGTGATCTATTTAGGACTGAGAATTTAGTATGAACCTATATGGAACTCTGCTGATAAACAAATCCCAAAGGAGTAACCAATTCTTGGGTTCTTGGCACTAGACATTTTACATGTTTGCCTGCGGAGGATTGGTGTAGGAAGTCCTTCTGAATATGTGTAATTCATGATCCTAGAGAAGCTGAATAAGAAAGTGAACCCAAAGAAAAACATATAGTTATCCTCCTGGATATTGGAAGTAGACAAGATTGCCAGGCAAAAATTGGGAGCTTGAGGGTAGGGGTGTGGTGGGGGTAAGGGGAGATGGGGAGAGAGAAGGGAGAAGGGGAGGATGGGGAGAGCTTGGGGGAATGGGACCCTTGGGATGGAGGAAGGGTGGATATGGGAGCAGGGAAGTAGATATCTTAATTAAGGGAGCCATTTTAGGGTTGGCAAGAGACTTGACTCTAGAGGAGTTCCCAGGTGTCCAAGGATATGTCCCCAGCTTGTTCCTTGGGCAGCTGAGGAGAGGGTGCCTGAAGTGGTCCTATCCTGTAGCCACGCTGATGAATATCTTGCATATCACCATAGAACCTTCATCTGGCGATGGATGGAGATAGAGACAGAGACCCACACTGGAGCACTGGACTGAGCTCCC
>NW_026069467.1:0-2612 GCF_014885135.2 Alexandromys fortis
ATCAAGTTCCCCTCCCTCATCAGCCCAAAGAGCAATCAGGGTTCCCTGTCCTGTGGGAAGTCCAAGGACCACCCACCTCCATTGGACAGGGGGGTTTTACATATCCTGTCCTATGCCTGTAAATGTTTGAAGGTCGTTTTCATGATAAACATTATGTTTTTAGTCCAGTGTTTTCACAAACTGGGCTAAACTTCTGTCACAACTCGTTATTAAAAAGCCAGTCACACACACACACACACACCCTTATTTAGTGGGAAGAAAAATAGACCGATTGATTACAGGCATTTTTAAAAATTTATTTGTTTGTGTTTTTTTATGTGTTTTCTCTGCTTGTATGTCAGTGTAAGTGTGTCAGATCCCCTGGAACTGGAGTCCCAGGCAGTTGTAAGCTGTCATGTGGGTGCTGGGAATTGAACCCAGGTCCTCGGGGAAAGCAGCCAGTGCTCCTAACCACTGATCCATCTCTCCAGCCCCCAGGCATCTTATTTTAAAAAGTACAAAAATCCTGGCACTAAGGAGACCAAGGCAGAAGATTCAGAGAATCGCCTCAAGTTTAAGGGCAACCTGGGCTGCATATTGAATTTTAGGTTCACTTGGGCTCCATAGTGAAGCCCTTTTGGTCTATGGAGAGAGTTCCAGGATGGCCAGGGCTACACATAGAAACCTTGTCTCAAAAATAAGAGTATATATATATAATATATATTATATATAATATACACATGTAGACACATATAGACATATATATATGGAAAGTATTAAAATATTAAGTGTGATTAGTTTCAATGAATCTGGGGCCTGGTGAGATGGTGAGATGGCTCAGTGAGGAAAGGGGATCACCATACAGCCTGAAAACCAGAGTTCAACCTCCGCGACCCACAACCCACGAGGTAGAAAGGGAGGACCCACACGTGCATGCGCACAGTGGCATAGTTGCCCTTCCCACATACAAAATTAATGTAATGAAATTATTTTAATAAATGTACTTTCATCCATCGATTGACTCAAACACTGCCAATAAAATGAGGAACACTCTGCTGGGTGTGGTGCAGAGAGAGTGATCACCTTCATGGTTTTCTGCCGAAAGTGTTCATTGGAAATCCTTTCTGGACGGAAACGATATATCCCAAGATGTTAAAAAAAATATAGCAGATCTGTAATCCAGTCATTCAGGTTGGAATTTGGTCAAAAGAAGCAACTCGCAGGGCCTTTCAACCCTAGGATGCCTGTGGCAACATACTTGAAAGAGAACAGGAAAGGACGGCTTCAAAATCAAAAGAAGCAAGAAATCAGCCATTCCTACAATGGGCTAATAAGGACCACCAAAGCTGGAACTGTCATATCAAAATGTGACAATCCATGCTCCTGGGCACAGGCTGCAAGTCCAGCTTCTTGGGTGGCCAAGGCAAAGGGAACTCAAATTCAAAGCCTGCTGGGTTACGGAGTGACATCTTGTCTCAAAAGAGTGAGCTGAGAGGCTGGTAATGGCTGTGCCTCAGTGATAGAGTGCCTGCCAAACATGCAGGAGTCTAGTCCTAGGTCCAGTCTGTAGAACTGAAGAAACAGAAAATAAAAGATAGATAGATAGATAGATAGATAGATAGATAGATAGATAGATAGATAGACGATAGATAGATAGATAGACGATAGATAGATAGATAGATAGATAGATAGATAGATGATAGATAGATAGATAGATGATAGATAGATAGATAGATAGATAGATAGATAGATAGATAGATAGATAGATAGAAGATAGATAGAAAGAAAAGTGCCAATGGAATTATGGGATGTTTGGTTTGGCTGACTGGTCTGATATATGTACATGTATATTCTGTGTTTTAACATTTTCTTAGTTTTGTAATTAAGAAGACAATAAAGTTCATTTCATTCCAAATCATACACAAAGGAAGAAGATATTTCAAAAATAAAGATGTTTTCCAGTCATTAAGTATATTTAGTATACTTTGAAAAGTTGACAACCTAAACCCAGGTGTGAGGAGACAGATTCAGGAAGGTTGCAAGGTCAAGACCAGCGTGGGCTGTGTAGCTGGGCGCTGTCTTACAAACTAATCAGTAACGTTCACCTGCCAGGGAAATAGCAAGTTCAGAAAGATGGGGTTCTCGGGGTTAGGCCCATCTACTACAGTCTGCTATGCTGTAGTATGTGAGATTTCCTCACATCCAGGAAACTCAACTGCACAATTTGTGGTAGTGGAGGACGGCATTCGTGTTCTTCCCTGTAAGGAAAAAGCAAATCAACTACAAACAAAAATAGCCCACAGAAGAAGTCACTTTCTATTAGCACAAGAATAATATAATGTTGTTACCGAGACCTATGCAGCAGTGTCTGCAGGAACTAAATATAGAAAATGATCACGAGGGCAGTCAAGATGACTCAGTGGGTAAAGGTGATTGGCTTATGGCCAAGCCTGACAATCTGCATTTGACCCCTGGGTTCCACGTCATGAAATGGAAGGACTAAACCAACGCCCCAAAGTTGTTCTCTGACCCTCATGTGTACACCATGGCACATGCACCCCCACACCCACAAAATAAATGAACTGGAGTCTTTAAAGATTCTTTTTAAAAAAATGAACAAGACAGCCCATGGC
>NW_026069467.1:5314-7662 GCF_014885135.2 Alexandromys fortis
ATTACTTTCCAGGGGAAAAAAAAGACCCAAAGTTTAAAAAAAATAAATAAAAAGTCACCAGGTGCAGCTAACCCATGGCCTGTCTGCAGGAGAAAGACTGTCAGCCTGAGGGTTATTGTGTCATTTGCACAGTGGCATTAGGAGTGGATGCACTTTGAGAGGACAGAATGAGTCAGTATTTGGGGGCCTTGGTACATATTCTTTCAAGCTGGGGCTTAGGGGGATGCAGGGCCAGTTCTGAGGACAAACAAAAACTAGTGCAGAATCCAAAGGTGTATTATTGTATAGGCATGAGGGAGAGCCAGCAGGTGGTACGTCTTGTACTGTGTTCAAGGCCACATGTTGGCTAGAGGTGAATGATATTAAATCGAAATCTGTAGCTAAATTATAAAGGCCTTGAGGGGGGTTCATTTCCTCCTCTAAGGGGGGTTCATTTCCTCCTCTAAGGGGATCCACTGTCAACACAGGAGTTCAGATTCCAACTCCACACTCCCCAGGAAACCTGCCCTCTTCCCCTGGTGACGTTCTATTGCTGCATCCTGATACAGCCTGGTTCCTAGGTGGCATAATCCCAGACTCACAGAGGAACAAATGGAACCACACCGGCGGCAGCCATGTTTGGTGCTGAGACCCTGGGGAATGTTGACTTCTCATTTTCCATCCCTTCTGCTTTCCAGATTTCCTAACACGAACATTGTTACTTGCAGAATGTTGGAAAATAAAAAAAAATCAGCTTTATTTTTGTGGTGCCTTCTGCGCCATACTACAAGGACTTCAGCTTATTTTGTAGGCAGCAGAGAGACAGCGGGACTATTTAGGAAAGCAATAGCCCCATCTGGTCTGGGAGGAGTGCCCGGCGCATTGTGGAGGTGTCTCTAGAGCGTTCACCAAGTGCTACGTCCCAGAAGCACCGAGGACCACGCAGGATGATTCTACAAACACTGTGGATGGGTTCCAGTGTAAGGCCCACTCAGCAACCTCTCCACTTCCAAGTCTGCTGTTGCTTGGCAACCCTCTCAGTGACACCCTTGCTTTTCTGCCAACAGCTCTTCCAAACCTTTCCCAGCTCTGCCTGCGCTCTCTACAGGTGACACCAGAACGGGCTCGTTATGGTCAGGATGCCATGGTGGGGTTTCTCTTGCTTTCTTTCTGCTGCCTCTTAGGCCTGGTGACCTTCAGTAGCTAGGTCCCAACAAACATTTGCTACCTTCTCTAATCAGAAGGAGAACAACGAACTTCCATGTTGGAGGTAATATTTTAATGTAACATATCTTAATGCACGATATTTGCCTTTGTTATAGGAACAGATCTGAGTCTGGAGGGCTCCTGATGAAATTTTCAGATTCCTGTGTTCTAGGACTGTGACTCATGCCAGGGACAGACAGTTAGAAACAGAAACAAGGATAATTTATTAAGGGTAAGGTATTCCTAAGACTAGGAACAGGCTTGCGAGCTCATAGGTAGCAATTGCCTCCCACACACAAACCTTCAAACCTTCCAACTTGGGGGCAGGGGCTCTTAAAATATAGGATGTTTTAAAAGGAGCCAGAACAATCCCTCCTGCAAGGGGCTTTGTGAAGCTCAAGAAGTAAGAAACTCAAAGGCTTCAGGAAGTCCCTAAAACTGACCAGAGCCACTGGGTCCCTCCATCCTTAAGCGTTTATAACGGTAAGAACTGCTGAGGGGCATTGTCAGACAAACCAAGCTGTGGTCGGGCAGCAGGCTTAGAGCTGCAAGCTGCCTGGAAGAGGCAGAGACCCAGAAGAGATGCTCTTCAAGTTGTCAAGCAATGAGCTCCAGGTTTTGGGCTTTTGTGAGCCATCACCACCATGGGGGGTGGGGGGAGGTACGTGTGCTTTTGGTGATGCAGCTGTCTTTGGGTCATTTCTGCTTCTGTAGGTAATCTCTCCCCCATATTCTTATAAGTGACCTCAGTAAAATTCACCAAGTGGAACTTTGGCAATTTCTTTATTTTTAGTCTTCTGTTGGTTCCCTCTCTGGGGTGAGGGGAGGTTTGTTCACATCTTCCCAGGAATAGTGGAGAAAAGCGAACATACACACACACACACACACACACACACACACACACACACGCCCAGGAGGCTCATGACATTTTATAGGCACTGCTTTTCCTATGTTTGTATCTCTGTTTGTTACCTATAGCCCAGGTGGGGAATGGGTTCCAAATCTTCTGCCAGCTAGTTACATATGTTAATTTTGCTGCCGCCGCCGCCGCCTCCAATCCCTAACCCCACTCACAGCTTCAATTCCTATAGTCATAGAATGTTTTTAATGAAAGGTGACCACAAGGCTAAAGTGTCCGTAGTCCCCCCCCCCCCCCCCCCCCC
>NW_026069468.1:0-2180 GCF_014885135.2 Alexandromys fortis
CTTAAGAAATTATACATATGCGAAGATGTTCATCAAATTCTTATGAAAATTTCTTTAAAATGATATCAATAAAATACTTATAAGCTGTACACTTGATAC
The DNA here is from genome assembly GCF_014885135.2 of Alexandromys fortis. Taxonomy (NCBI): domain Eukaryota; kingdom Metazoa; phylum Chordata; class Mammalia; order Rodentia; family Cricetidae; genus Alexandromys; species Alexandromys fortis. The sequence continues at coordinate 100 of NW_026069468.1, forward strand.
ATTTTGGGTTCCGTGTTGAGAAGAAATATCTAACTAACCAATGTTCTTGCTACTATTCAAATATCTTAGAAATAGAACAGTTATGCAAACAGGACATGGACTCCTGTATTGCTTCATTACAAAATATTTGTCATTAGACATTGACAGGCAAATATGAATATTTAATATTTGCTCTTACTATCTCCATTAGATCAGAAGTTCAACGTGGTCATTTAGTGCATTTGCCTTGATCAACTCCAGTTATATTTTAACTCGAGGGTTTTTCATCATAGATATAACAACAAGCGATGACACAGGGGACACACTGTGACCAGAAGATTTGATGTCTCAGGATGCCTGTGAAGTGGATGTCTGTTCTGCTGTTCCTGCAAATGGGTTGTTACTTAAGATCTGGGAACTGTGGGAAGGTATTGGTATGGCCAATGGAATACAGTCACTGGATGAACCTAAAGACAATACTGGATGAACTTGTGCAGAGGGGCCATGAAGTGACAGTTCTGAGACCATCAGCTTCCATCTTTCTTGATCCGCAAAAATCACCTGGTCTGAAGTTTGAGAGCTTTTCTACATCTATCAGTAAAGATGATATGGACAAGGTTTATACTAAGGCTGTGGATGTGTGGACTAATGAGATACCAAGAGATATGTGTTTATCCTTCTCTCCTTTGCTACAAAACGTATTTGAGGAATATTCTAATAGCTATCTAAAAATTTGCCAAGACACAGTTTCAAATAAACAACTTATGACAAAACTACAGAGATCCAAGTTTGATGTCCTTATCTCGGATGCCATTGCTCCCTGTGGGGAGTTGATAGCTGAACTTCTCCAGATCCCTTTTCTGTACAGTCTTCGCTTCTCTCCTGGATATACAATGGAAAAGTACAGTGGGAAATTTTCAGTCCCTCCCTCTTATGTACCCATGATTTTGTCGGGACTAGGTGGTCAAATGACATTCATGGAGAGGGTAAAAAATATGATGTGTATGCTTTATTTTGACTTTTGGTTGCAGACATTTAATGAGAAGAAATGGAATCAGTTTTACAGTGAAACATTGGGTAAGATATGTTTCTTCTCAGTAGCACAATGACCTACATTTCACTATTATTTAAATCTATCTATTAGTCATGTCCATGAAGTGCAAAGTGAAGTTGCCTTTTATAGGTGCTCAAATGTGATATGATGTTAGCTACTAAACTGATAGTAAAGGCTCATAGTATTGATCAAAGAAAAGTAGTTATCAGACCTGATACAGGACATTCTGCTGAGTTACAGAGTCTCAAAAAGAAGCCAGTAGACTTTTCTTAAGTGGTCCTTTACTCATTTTCCTGTTATTTTTAATCTATTTTAATAGGTCACTCTCTAGTTAACCAAATCATAATTAGTGTATATTAAGGAATGAAATATTTTACAGTTTCAGTATGTATATAACATTGAAGCAATTATTTTCTCTTGCATAGGACACTACCTTTATTTAAAATTAAACTGTGGGTTCTGAAAACATAACCAAAATGTTAAGAGTTTTTTTCTGTTCATTTTGAGTACCTGAGTTCTGTTTCTAGCACCCACATAGGTCCAGAGTCTCAAAATTGACTTTAACTTCTGCTTCAGGGGAACTGCTGCCCTTTTATGGTATCTGCCAATTTCTGAATAAAGTTGGTATACATTAACACAGACACAGATAAACATGAATAAAATACAAATTATAAAATATTTTCTCTGTATTTTTTAAAGAATTCCTATACTCTTGAGAGATACTATGTTAGTTCACAGACTTAAAAGTGAAACTGGGGTTTCTACCAACACCATACATTTTTATTGTGTAATTTCATAACATCCATGTTTAAACACTATGGAAGCATGAATACTCACAGATAAGGTCTGTATTTTTAAGTCCTGTTTTTTTCTCTCTTAAAAAATATTTCATAGGTAAGACTGGCCAAAATTTCTATTCTTGTAATTTCTGAAAATATTGTGATTGTTTTTGTAAGGTAAGAACTATTAAATTTCTTAATATGAAACAAAGGTAGAAATTTCAAAAAATTTAGCAATCATAAACTTTATAGCTCCTTTAACAAAACTA
>NW_026069468.1:6111-7658 GCF_014885135.2 Alexandromys fortis
TGTCTTGTAATTGTGTAGCATTCTGTTTAATGTTTCAGAACTCATAGTTTCCAACTTTATTAGGGTTGAATTTACCCCCCATAACAAGCCATCCAGGTGGCCATTATTCCATGGTTATAATAGAAACATCAGTCTCATCATAATTAAATAATACTGTAAACATTTTACTTTTAAGTCCAATAATGGTTTATCATTTTCCTTTAATAAGGTTCTTAAATCTACATAGAATTACTTGTAATGAGTACTTGCTCACAAAGCATGTTTCTTTGTGAAAGGCTATATAGACATCAGTAATAATGGCAATTTTCCTTCTGGTTAAACGAACAATTAGTAGGCACTGTATTCGTGACTGCAGTTTGCCCTGTTAAATCTTCATCAGGGATTTCTGTCTGAACTATGATTGCATTCATGGATAAACTACTGAAACCCAATAAAAGATAAACTCTTTGATGCAGTTTAAGTCCCCAATATTCTGTGTGTAACCTTATAGGACATCAAAGAGAGGAAACGGCAGTACTTAAGGGCAAGGACCACAAATAGCAGCACTTATTTGAATGATATCTTAAAACAAAAAACAAGTTTGATTATAATCTTAAGTCTGGCATCAATGTTGTTAGTTTTGCATTAAAAGCCTCTAATTTTGTGGGTCACTTAAGGTACCCCTAAACATATTTTCCTACTGTTAGCTGATATTGGTTTTGTTTCCAGGCAATGTATTTTCATCCTCACCAAATTTGGTTCAACATTTCTTTTTTTGTTGTTTTTTTTGTTTTGTTTTGTTTTGTTTTAATTTCGAGACAGGGTTTCTTCGTAGCTTTTGGTTCCTGTCCTAGAGAACTAACTCTTCTAGACTAGGCTGGCCTCGAACTCACTGAGATATGCCTGCCTCTGCATCCCCTCCAGAGTGCTGGGATTAAAGGCTTGTGCCACCACTGCCCGGCTGTTCAACATTTCTTAACCCAATGTTTTCCTTCATTTCATATAGGGTACAACCTGGAACTCATTGAATCTGAACATACAATTGTAGGAGTAATTTAAATTGCTTCTTCAAAGGCCACTTTCTTAACATCTATTTTTTTTAAAGCACAGATTTTTATACCAGCTAATTTTGCTCTTTGTTTGTAGATCCCTACATTCTAAAGTAAATAAACTTTGGAAAATCCAGAACATTTTTCTGTCTCTTTATGAGGCATGATAAATCCTTGGCAATCTTTATCAACATTATCAAAACTAAGTGTTTTAATAATAGCACTTGAATTGGCTCCCCTTTTGCTTAGTTTTCAATAGAATCTTTGAGTTTCTCTATGAAATCAGCCATAAGGCAGAGAGGGACTTTGTATTTTTACTACTATCCTAGACCTGAAGTCAGATTACATATCAGCTAAATCTAAGAAGCCATAGCTACATCCCTAATGTGGGAGAGAGCTGACAGAAGCATATTATGCAGCTGATAATCTATTGAAACCAATCTACCACTCTCTGTCAGAATTTCCTATGTGATATTTAGGATTACACCAGTCTTTGCACTAGAACTTTTTATGGGATTT
>NW_026069469.1:0-4227 GCF_014885135.2 Alexandromys fortis
TTTTGCATTCCACATTTGCATTTTCATAAGCCAAGGACTCAATTATTATACATCTTGCTTCTGGGTCAGATATCCCTATTTGTACTGCCTTAATTAGTCTTTGTAAAAAGTCACTAAAGGCTTCTCTCTGACCCTGTTTAACTCTGACATATGATTCTATTCTCTGTCCTGGGTCTTGCACCCTGCCCCAAGCCCTTAAGGCTGTTGTAGTACATATGGACCATGTCTGTTGTAGGATTTGTGAAGATCTTCTCCCATTCAGTAGTAAGAAAAACATATATAGATCCTCATGGAAATTGGAAGCAAATAAGATCACTGGGAAAAGGTGGGAGCATGGGAATGGGAGTTCGGGTGGGTCCAGGGTTGGTTGAAGGTGAAAGGGGGAAAGAGAAATGAGAAGGGAAAGACAGAGGAGAGCGTGGGGGGAGTAGGAGGTTGTAGATGGAGGAAGGACTGATAAAGAAGCATGGAAGAAGATATCTACATTACGGGATTTTAGCCATTCTGACAGGTTTAAGATGGTATTTCCAAGTTGTTTGGATTTGCATTTCCCTGATTGGTAAGGAGGTTGAGCATGACCTTAAGTGTCTTTGGCCATTTGAACTTTTTCTCTTCAGAATTCTTTGTTCAGTTCAGTGCTTGGGACCCTATTCTATTTGCACGCAAAGCTTCCTAGGCCTGGATATAGTAGGCAGGGTCTTGGACTTCCCAGAGGGCAGGTTTCCATGCCCTCTCTTAAGGAAGGAGGGCAAGAGAGGAGAGTGAGTGGGGGAACTGGAGGAAAATAGGAAGAGGGGAGGAAGTGTAAATTTTTGAATGGAAAAATAAATTAAGAAAGATCTAAAAAAAAGGACAAGAAACACATTCAGACTTAGAAACACACAATGTTTGCACACATAGGAATCTTATAGAAACTGAAAAAAACAAAAGTCACAATATCGATGTAAAGGATCTGTGAATATTCCATTTAGATTATTTTGTGCTGATTATCTACTACAGGGCATGGGAACTAGCCTTAGGAGTGGTTTATTTCCCTAGTGACGTTCCCTTGAAGAAAGCTAATTTTTCATTTGCAGGGAGCTATAAAAAGGAGATAGCTTTTAGATTAGGATTGTGACCGACCCTGTGTCCACTTCTCTCAGCTCTAGGCACCCATATAGTGCAGACTTGTGTGGTGCCTGTGCATACTACCACAGTCCCTGAATTTATATGTGTGTTGGTGTGCTGTGTTTAGAAGGTGTGGGAGCCCACATATGACTCAGTTTTTATTTAGAGTCAATTATGACTTAAAACATCCTTTGAGTTCAATCATGCCTGTCTCTGCTTGTTCCAGCTTCCTTGAGGGCTATGAAAAAGTTCTGATTAAGCTCATGAGCAAGAGCATTTTGCCCATCAGAAGAGGACATACTACCTAGTAGGAAGAATACTGCTGATGCCAATCCTTAGGAACATCAAGGTAGAATTTGACACTGCTACAACAGGACAGGCATGGTCTTATAGTTAGATACTGACTGTGCTGTGCTTTGTTCTGTTTTGTATATACGTATGCTCTGAAATAAACTTGTGGCTGTGCAGAGCAACCTGGCAGTCCCCAAAATCTATCCTGTGTTTTCTGTCTCAATGTCTTTCAGTCTGACATTTGCTTAAACTTCGTGCCCTACCCCGAAACCCTCACCTGATTTTGTTAAAGCGATCACTGATAAGAAGACCTTGTTTTCTTGGTGTACTCAGTACCTCTGGCTCTGATATTTTTTCCACCTCCTCTTACACAGAGTTTCCTGAGCCCTGAGGGTCAAGATTTGAGGGAGATATCCTATGGAGGAATGAGTGTTTTGAGGTCTCATTCTGCATATTTTCTCTATGTGAGTCTCCATATTTGTTCCCATGTGCTCCCAGAGGAAACTTCTGTGATGATGGTTGAGCAAAGCACTTATGTATGGCTATAGCATAATGCCATTTTATTTTATGTTATTATAGCAGAATGTAGAAATTCTGATGTATTTTGTTTTCCCCCAGGCTTCTGACCTATCTGATCTCTGGTTTTTCATCTTATGGAGTGCATGCTTGAAATCAAAGCAGATATTGGTTGGTTATTTATACAAGCTTTGTGCCACCATTGAAGCAGCATATTTTTCAGGCAGGGCACTGTAGCTTGAAGGGTTTGTATCTGGGTTGGTGTGCAGAGCACACTACAGAATGATGAACACTAAATCATAGTGGTGAAGGTTTTAGATAGGCACCAGCTCGAATTTTCTGTGTTCAATGATTTGTGCAGGGTATTGTCTTCAGCCAAAAGGCCTTACCACCAATTTGTGGAGAGGAACCAATATATATCCTTGGTGATATCCTGGGTTTTGGGTGGTTTTCATGGGACCCATTTGCTGTGGGACAATGGTTTTACCCTGTAAAGATTTGTTTTTTTTGTACTTGATTAATAAAATGCTGATTGGCCAGTAGCCGGGCAGGAAGTAGAAGCAGGGCAAAGAGAACAGGAAAATTTTGGGAAGAGAAAAGAGAAAGTCTGCAGTCATCACCAAGACACAGAAGAAGCCAGACACAAAAGAAGCAAGATGTGACTGCCTTGTTGAAAAAGGTATGAAGCCACGAGGCTAACACAGACAAGGACTATGAGCTACTAAAAGTTATACGAGTTAATAAGAAGCCTGAGCTAATAGGCCAATCAGATTATAATTAATGTAAACCTCTGTGTGTTTCTTTAGGGGATTAAATGGCTGTAGGACTGGGAAGGTAAGAAATCTCTTTCAACACCCATTTGTCCAACAACTCAATTAGATATAACCTATTCCTGGATCTTGAATCTACATTTGGTCAAAAGTGATGTTCAGTTTTGGCTCTGTCTCCCTTGTTATTTGGTGATTTAATTTAGTTCACATTGAGATATATATATGTAAGTTTTTACTGTATTACATTCCCAAACACTCCATCAAGTGTTCCTTAGTTTTAATTGTCTTCATCCCCATTCCCATTCTTTCCCCATTCTTTCTTCCCTATCCCCATTCAATTCTCTAATTCCAACTCCCCCATCCATCCATTCAGTATCATCTACTCTATATTCCCTTCCTAAGAAAATCCATCTATTCTCTCTATTCTTTTACTCTATACCTAATCTCTGTTGTTATATAGATTGTAGCTAGCTTATCAATGACATAAGAGCTAAAATCAACACATTAAAAAATGCATACCATGTTTGTATTTCTGAGTCTGGATTAAGTCACTCAGAATCATTATTTTTTCTAGTTTTATCCATTTACCTGAAAATTTCATTATTTTTAATGGCTGAGTAATATCACAGTGTGTCAATATATCACCCTTTTTATTCATTAATCCATGGGTGTACATTGGGTTGTTTCCAATTTAGGTTATTATAAATATAGCAGCAATGAACATGGTTAAGCAAGTGTTTATGTAATAGGATGAAGTTTCCTTTGGGTATAAGGCCAATAGTGGTATAGCTGGATCTCTTACCATCTTTTTTAATAACTGCCACACTGATTTTCATAGTGTATATATGTAGACAGACACTGCTTTTTCTTTTCCTCCGTGCGCTGATCAATATAATCACAGAGAAACTATATAAATCACAGCAAAACTTGTCCGATTAGCTTAGGCTTCTTATTAACTGACTCTTACCTCTTAAATCAACATATTTCTGTTAATCTACATATCACCATAAGGCTGTTGCTTACTGGAAATCTTCCAGCAGCCGAGTTTTCTCATTTAGCAGCTACTTGGCTTCTTCTTGACTCCACCTACTTTCTGTATATTTCTGTTCATATTTCCAGCCTGGCTTTGCTCCGCTATGCCAGTGGTAGAAACAGCTTTGTTCATTAACTAAAAGTAATAAAACATATTCACAGCATACAGAGGGAAATCCCACATCAGATATACAAGTTTACACTCCCAACAGCAGTGCAAGACTGATCTCCTTACTCTACAACCTCCCAATCATGAGTTCTCATTTGTTTTATTGACCTTGGGCATTCTGATGGTGTAAAATGAAATCTCAAAGTAGTTTTGATTTGAAGTTCTCTGATAACTAAGGATATTGAAAAGTTCTTTAGTGATTATCAGACTTTTGTTTTCTCTTTGAGAATTCTCTGTACCCTACATTTAAATTACGCTGTTTTCTTGGTGTCTATTTTTAAGTTCTTTTCATATTAGTCCACTATCAGATTTGTAGTTGGTAAATGTCTTTTCCCATTCTGT
>NW_026069469.1:9020-10904 GCF_014885135.2 Alexandromys fortis
TTTTTTTTTTTTTTATTAACGTAGCTCTAAAGTACAAATTGATTTGGGAATGGTGATACCTTCAGAAGTTCTTTTATCATTCAGGAGTATTTTAGTTCTGCTGGGTGTTTTGTGTTTCCATATAGAACTAAAAATGATCTTTTCAATTTCTGTGAAGATTGTGAGGAAATTTCTAAGGGGGCTTCAATGAATCTGTAGACCGGTTTTGGTAGAATGGCCATTTCTACTATGTTAATCCTCTAGATCCATGAGCATGGGAGATCTTTCCAACTTCTGATATCTTCTTCCATTTCTTTCTCCAATGTGTTAAAGTTTTTAGTCATATAAGTCTTTCACTTGTTTGGTTAGAATTGGCCCAGGATATTTTATATTATTTGAGGTTATTGTGCAAGGTGTTATTTCCCTGCTTTTTTCTCAGTTTATTTGTTATTTGTATATAGGATGGTTACTGATTTTTATGTGTTAATTTTGAATCCCCAGCCACTTAGATGAAAGTTTTGATCAGATGGCAAAAGTTTTAGTCACTTATTTTCTGTGCTTGTCAGGGTTCTTTTTCTAGGGAAACACAATATAGAGGGTCTATCTATCTATCTATCTATCTATCTATCTATCTATCTATCTATCTTTCTATCTGTCTCTCCATCTATCTTCCAAGGATATTTACTAGAATGACTTACTGGCTGTCTTCCATCCAGTTTATCAATGGCTATCTACTAATGTCCAAGAATCCAGTAGTTGTTCAGTCCACCAGGATGGATGTCTCAGCTAATCTTCAGTATATGATCGATTCCTGAAGAATTAGGCTCTAATGTCAGTAAAGGAATAAACTTTTTTTTACAAGATCAAGCAAGCAAAGAGAGTTAAGCTTCCATCTTCCATGTTCTTTAAATATCTTACCAAGAGAATTCATGATTCAGATTAAAGATGGATCTCCCCACCTCAAAAGATCTGGATCAAAGGTCTGTCTTCCTACCTCAAAGATCCAGATTAGAAATGGGTCTCTCCACTTCAAATGATTTAATTAAGAAAATATAATTTTCCAGAGGTGTGTCCAGTGTCAACTCGACAACTGAGAATAGCTATCACACTCTCATAGCTTCTGCAAATAAAGACACTTTGACTTCTTTCCTATTTGTATCTCTTTATTCTACAGTTCTAGCTTAGACTTCAAATACTATATTGAATAGGTATGGAGAGACTGGACATACTTCCTCTTCTTGATTTTAAGGGAAGTTTCTCTCCATGTAAGCTTATATTGGCTATGTACTTGCTGTAATTGCCTTTATTATGCAGATTTATGTTCCTCGATTCCCATAGGCCAGGAAAGTCTGATAGTTTCTTTTCCCCTAGTGTATAGCCACTCTGGTAAAATCTTGGAAGTACTTCTTAAAAATGGTGACTATCAGTAAAACTCTAGTTTTGAGCTGCCCAGTGTGGTTCCTGGGAACTGAACTTGGGTCCTCTGTAAGAGAAGCAAGTATTCTTTAGCACTGAGCCTATTTCCCCAACACCAAGACAAATTGTAAGCAGAGAATCCACTTAAACATTGTAATTACCCTGAGTCTTAAAAAACTTCCACTAACACTAAACCAAGGGATATGAGGCATCTCCAGCCCCTATCTCAGTAGGTCATCTTTGGACAAAAACTTTAGCAATTTCTTGATGTCTTAAAAAAAAGTGTGAACCTCCATGGCAATCTTGAAAGCTCTGCTTAGTGATCTCATTTCAAGAAACTCAGACTAATTTAGTTTTATGATCCTCCTGCCTTTACCCCACAGCTTTATAACACACTCCATCACATTTTCCCCATACTTTGACTTGGATGAGAAGGCAAACTCATTAAGTTCTTGGAAATACAGCATAACTTTTCATAGAGCACACTGT
>NW_026069469.1:17554-18239 GCF_014885135.2 Alexandromys fortis
GTGCTTTACAAAGATCATGTGGGGCTGAGGCCTTCCAGCAAGTCAGGCACTCCTTGAATACTAGTCTGGTACAGAAGGTGGCACTATGGGCCCATTGAGTTCTATATGCCCTGTGGGTGGATAGTTGCCAAGCCAGTGGCTGCTCCAATAAACAAAGTTGGTCAGGCTCCACCATAGCTCCAGGGAATGCTAAGCCTCATATTTAAAAGTCCACCCTTTAGAGCATAATTCAGAGCAGGGCCTGGCACTTTAGCCATCTTTGTACAGTTGGTACTTAGATAGAAACTGCAGACATGCCCTGTTGACTATTTTTGCCTCTGTTGGGGCTTCATCTCAGGTAATAGGTCTTGAATAACCATCTCTGTCTGTTCTCCAGGCCTCAGGGCCTTCAGCTCCAGAGCTCATACTCTCCTCTGGTGTTTCCTCCGAGACTTGTTGGGCAGATGTTCATTCCCCATGCCCAGGATACAGAGGATGCCGTCCTGGTTTGAATTTAAGTGTTGTCCCTTAGAGTGAGGGAATCAAAATGGTTTCAGGGTATCTTAAAGGAAGCCTCTCCCTCCCCTCCGCCATGCTCACATTCCAAGCTTCTAGTTCTTTCTCCAACTTCCTCTACCTTCTATTTTATGATACTTCAGTAAACATGGCCCATGGATGTTATAGTGATCTTCAGAGCCACAAAGAT
>NW_026069470.1:0-3779 GCF_014885135.2 Alexandromys fortis
GTCCTAGAACTAGCTCTTGTAGACCAGGCTGGTAGGCTGGCCTCGAATTCACAGAGATCCGCCTGCCTCTGCCTCCCGAGTGCTGGGATTAAAGGTGTGTGCCACCACCGCTTGGCTTATGGTTTTATTTTTTTGTCTCAATTCCCATGTTTTCTTTTTTATACCATGTGTAAGGAGTTTTGTTGTTCTTTTGTTTATTGTTTAAACATAAACTACATATTCTTACATGATCTTAACGGAGTTTAGGTGTCTTCTCGGGCAGTTCCAATAGCCTCCTTGATACCAAAGTCCTCCAGGTGCTCAAGCATACCTTTACATAGTCTTGTCTGTGAGTGATTCAATGTGCGTCTCCATGTATAATTTCTGTTGTTCTTAAGATAGCTCGTTGTGTTGCCTAGACTGTCCTCAGACTCATAGAATTTGTGCTTCTCCCTTAATAGTAGAATTATGCCTGGCTTCTATGTGTTTAACTTGGGTGTACTGAAAATTGATGCTAAGGCCTCACGCATGCTAGACAAGCCTTTTCCACTTAACTATATTCTTCTTTACATTTTGTTTTTAGACACTGTTGCATTAAACTTGTGATTCTCCTGCCTCAGCCTACTAAGTAGCTGGTATTATAGGCCTGCACCACTGGTATTGTTCTCCTGTATACTTTAAATCTTCTTTAGAATACTTAAAATACCTAATATAATTCTTTTTTTTTTTTTTTTTTGTTTTTGTTTTTGTTTTTCGAGACAGGGTTTCTCTGTGGCTTTGGAGACTGTCCTGGAACTAGCTCTGTAGACTAGGCTGGTCTTGAACTCACAGAGATCCGCCTGCCTCTACCTCCCGAGTGCTGGGATTAAAGGCGTGCGCCAACCATCGCCCTTCTCCTAATATAATGCTTATGTAAATAGGTTTGTAATATATAAAATAATGGTAAGGGAAAAGTATATGTATTCAGTATAGGTATAGCTACCCCCACCCCAGATGTTTTTGATCCAGTTGTTCCTGCAGAAAGTGCAGTTATATAAAGTCATCTGTAATTCTTTTTCTCTTACTGCTTTTTTTGTTTGTTTGTTTGTTTCTTGTTTTTCAAGACACAGAATTTCTTTGTATAGCCTTGGCTGTCCTAGCACTAGCTCTGTAGACCAGGCTGGTCTTGAACTCATCAGAGTTTTGCCATCTAAGAGCTGGGATTAAAGATGTGTGCCCCTACCACCCGGCTCCTATTGTGTTTTGTTTTGTTTTTGTTATTTTGAAACAGGGCTTCAAGTAGCCCAGGTAGGCCACAACTTGCTATATAACAGAGAGGATGACCTTGAGCTGCTAACCCTATTGATTCCACCTCCCAAGTGATGAACTCACAGTTTGTAACAGCACACTCAATGTATGTGCATGTGCTTTTGGAATATATATGGGGCATGTATTTGTGTGTCCAGATGCATGCGCACATACAGTGGTCTGAAGTTGACATCGAATGTCTATCCTGATTATCCCACTAAACTCTGGCCTTACCTTTATTATGTAAAATTAGAAAAATTCTATATGAAATTTTATTTTATTTGTTTTTTTTTTTGAGACAGGGTTTCTCTGTAGCTTTGGTGCCGATCCCGGAACTAGCTCTTGTAGACCAGGCTGGCCTCGAACTCACAGAGATCCGCCTGCCTCTGCCTCCCGAGTGCTGGGATTAAAGGCGTGCGCCACCACCGCCCGGCATCATCGTATCATTTTTTTTTTTTTGGTTTTTCGAGACAGGGTTTCTCTGTAGCTTTGGTGCCGATCCCGGAACTAGCTCTTGTAGACCAGGCTGGCCTCGAACTCACAGAGATCCGCACTCTCTTACTTCTTTTTTTTTAAGTTTTTCGAGACAGGGTTTCTCTGTAGCTTTGGAGCCTGTCCTGGCACTAGCTCTTGTAGACCAGGCTGGCCTCGAACTCACAGAGATCCGCCTGCCTCTGCCTACCGAGTGCTGGGATTAAAGGCGTGCGCCACCACCGCCCGGCCTAGACAGGGTTTTTCTATAGAGAACCCTGCTGCCCTGGAACTTACTATAAAGACCAAGCTCATCTCAAACTCCTAAATCCACCTGCCTCTGCTTCCAAGTATGGGAATAAAGGCATGTGCCACCATGTCCAGCTTTATTGTTAGTAATCTTTATTTCTTAGTCTCTGCCTGGAATTATTAAGCCATGTGATTTCTTGTTGTATGATTCCTTATATATTTATCAATATTTTTCAGGCCCAGGGCATAAGGATATCAGTCTCTTTGGGTTTACAATATCTCTTGATGTTTTAGGAGAGTTGGAGGGTTTAATGGGAGAAGAAATAATCCAAAAGAGGGTTGGGACTCCTCAGTTAGGTTGAAACCTGGTGAGTGGGAGGAGAAAGCCCTGATCTGATAATTCATTGTAAAACATATCTGTGCTGATGCAGGAGCTCCGACCCACCTGGTGCAGAGGAGTCTTGTCTTGACCTGCTTTGGGAGAGTGTTGTCTTGATGCTTTTCTCTTCCTCCTTGGAAAACAGCTGAAGAAATCAGGGGAGAAACCCCTGCTTGGTGGAAGCCTGATGGAATATGCAATCTTGTCTGCCATTGCTGCCATGAATGAACCGAAGACCTGTTCCACCACTGCTCTGAAGAAGTACGTCCTGGAGAACCACCCAGGGACCAATTCTAATTATCAAAGTAAGAGTCAGAGCTCTGTGCATTATATGGGATTAGAGAAATATTCTCATAAAGATCATGCTACTAATGTTGAAGCATTGATTACTGACTAACTGAAAACTAAGAGGGGAGGCATTACAGATTTGTCATTTATAAAAAGAAACAGAAGCAATCAAGACTTGACTTTCACTGGTTGATTTTTATGTTTTTTAAAGAGATTTTACTTTGATTATTTTTGTGTATGTGTATATGTTTGTGTGAGTGTATGCCACGTCTCTGGTACCTGTAGAGGTCAGAAGAGGGTGTTAGATCCCCTGTAGCTGAAGTCATACGTGCTTCAGTGAACATGACTGCTGGTATTAAACTCGGGTCCTGTGGAAGAGCAGAAAGGCTTTTAACTGCCGAGCTATCTCTCCACCCCTTAGAGGTTTCATTTTTGAGATGTCTCATTGTCTCACCTAGGCTGACATGACACTCGGATCCTTAGGCCTCGGCCTTTCAGGGGCTAGATTTCTGGTATTACTGGGGCTTTTCATTTATTTGCAGTTACTCCAGGCTGTTATTCCTTATGTCCTATAACAAGATGTAATTTACCTTAGGAAATTATGTTTGCCAGAAGTAGTACTTTGAGATTAGAGATTAGTTGTAATTCAGTTCTTAACATTTTTGAATCTTCTGGGAGAGAGTGGCAAGGTTGGCCCCTTATCAAAAGCTCCTAGGGAATTGTGTAAGGATTTACTGTCGAGGACATGGAAATTCTGTAACTAACAGAAACTACAAATTAGTATATTTTATCTAAGTTTTTTTTTTTAAAGATTTATTATGTGTTTTGCCTATGTGTGAGGAAGTTAAGCCCATTGGAACTGGAGTTATAGAGAGTTATGAGCTGCCCTGTGGGTGCTGGCGATTGAACCTGAGTTCTCTGGAAGAGCAACCATTGCTCTTAACTACTGAGCCATTTCTCTAGTCCCTGTTTAAGTAATTTTTTGCATGATATGATGGTACATGCAGGACATATAGTCTTAAATATAGTCTTACATAGTGCTGCTTGGGAGCCTTAGGTAAGAGGATCACTCAGACCCATTAGTTTGAGGCCAGCCTAGTAAGAAAACAACATCCCATCTCAATTT
>NW_026069471.1:0-1404 GCF_014885135.2 Alexandromys fortis
AAAAAAAAAAAAAAAGGAAAGTAAAAGAAATAATGAAGTAATAGATATCTCTCATTTAAATGTTTATTAATATAAATACTATTTATATTATTTAGTTAACATATAAACATATAGTACCTAGTTTCATGTCACTGTTAGTGTATCATGGCATAGGTTCAGGGCTAAGGCTAGAAATTTGGGGAAATTATTACCCTTGAAGAAGTTTCAAAGGACAGGCATGATGGGTGTGCCTATAATCCTAGCTCTAGGGAGGTAGAAGCAGGGAGATGAGGTGTGGCTCAGTCCACCCCATTTACATAATGAGTTAAAGAAAATCCTATAGAGTTAGAAGTTCAGACTTGAAACAATCGGTATGGTTTCCAGACCTGTGACCTGTATGGAATCTCTCAAACCCTGTGACAGTGACCCTCAGCATTTTAAGGCGTCAGCCAGTCTCCTTCAGTGGGAAAGCTCGGCAGGTACAGCCCGTAACTCCCAATCTATTGCAAAATATTGTAGACGAATGCTCGAGTAACAGTAATCTACAGAATATGAAAAACCAAGAGTATGGACAGTCTTTGCTCCTCAAACGTGTTTATGGCACTGGATGTTCTACGGTAACCTGAACATCACATCACGATTCCGTTAGCCATTGTCTGTGAGGCAGTTTTGGGTTGTTTCCACTCCATGGGCCCAAATCTCAGTTCTGCCAGTTACTAGTTGTCTAAATTTAAATTACATATCTAGTATCTCTGGCCCAATCACTTATGTCAAATAGGAATATTCCTGTTTTTTTTTTTTTTTTTTTTTTTTTTTTTTTTTTGGTGAATGTTTGATTGAAAGTGAGACCCCAGCCCCCTGAAGCCCTTATATCCAAGGAGTCTGGGATGATTGGAAGAGTCACCCCAGTCCCTGGCACCCATCTTAGGGGCGCCAATGGAGCAGAAGTCTCCGTCTCAACCCCTCACCCCAGGCGTTTCCTTGGGCCTGACTCCACCTCCAGGAAAGCCCGCCAAGCACTGACCCCTCCCCAGGGAAAGTCAGGTCCACTCCCACAGGCTATTTAGGCTCTTGCCAAAAGAAGGAATATGTGGTCTCCAGGGTTTGCCTGGACTCCTCTCCTGGCGGTGCCGTCCTGGTCCACCCGGTGGTGCTGTAGTTATTCAACGTAGGCATCTTTGATTTGATCTAATCGGGTCTGATTGAAATTGTTTGCTTCTGCAGAGAGGCTCTTCTTAACTGTGAGGATTAAGTTGATATATGTAAATCGCTTAAATTGCCAGGCGCCTATTAAGCAATTTTGAAAAAAAACGAGCTATTACCAAATTTGGTAAGTGGGGTTTTTTTTCTTTTTTCTTTTTCTTTTTTTTTTTTTTTTGAAAATGACCAAAACAAAACAAAAACCCAGCCGGGCGGTGGTGGCGA
>NW_026069471.1:6000-7295 GCF_014885135.2 Alexandromys fortis
TTTTTCGAGACAGGGTTTCTCTGTGGTTTTGGAGCCTGTCCTGGAACTAGCTCTGTAGACCAGGCTGGTCTCAAACTCACAGAGATCCGCCTGCCTCTGCCTCCCAAGTGCTGGGATTAAAGGCGGGCGCCACCACCGCCCAGCAATATCTCTTACTTTTAAATTAACCCATTTCTATTAATCTGTGTATTCTCATGTGGCTCATGGATTTCTCCTGTTCTCTAGCCTCTTGCATCTTGGGCTGCTTGCTGGCATCTCTCCTGACTCCACCTTTTTTTATCTGAGTCCTCAGTTTGATTGTCCCACCTAACTTTATCCTGCCTTGCTGTAGGCCAGACAGCTTTATTACTAACCAGTGAGAACAGTACAGATTCCCAATGTGCAGAAGGATCATCCTACAGCAAAAAGGGGCTTGTCTTTAATTTTAGGAGGATCTCACTATGTATCCCAACCTGTTCTTGAACTCATTGTATATTCAAGGTTGACTTTGAACCCTTTTATTATTATTATTAAAATTATTTTGTTTCATTTTTGTTTTTTGAGGCAGGGTTTCTCTGTTTTACCCTAGCTGCCCTGGAACTTGCTCTGTAGACCAGGCTGGTCTTGAACTGACAGCGATCCACCTGCCTCTGCCTCCCAAGTGCTTAGGTTAAAGGCATACACCATCAGCTCCCAATTTATTATTTTTATTTTGTGTATGTGAGTGTTTTGCCTGTGTGCATGTCTGTGCACTGTCTGACTTCCTAGTGGCCTTGGAGGCCAGAAGAGGAGGAGTTACTGGAGTTATAGACAGTTGTTAGCAGCCACGCGAGTGTTAGGAATAAAACCTGGGTTCTCTGCAAGGGCAAGAAGTGCTCCTAACTGTGGAGTCATCGCTCCAGTCCCAGGCCTCGAATTTCTCATCCTCCTGTCTATCTGAGAGCGGGATAATGAGCATATGTCATCGCACCTGGTATGAGTGGGCTTTTACAAAAATGGATTTTTTTTTTATGAACAGGGTTTCTCAGTAGCTGTGGAGCCTGTCTTAGAACTCATTCTGTAGACCAGCCTGACCTCAAACTCACAGAGATTTGTCTGCCTCTGCCTCCTGAGTGCTGGGATTAAAGGTGTGCGCCACCACTGCCTGGCTCAGAAATGATTTTTTTTGTTTTTGTTTTTTTGAGATAGGGTTTCTCTGTGGCTTTGGAGCCTGTCCTGGAACTAGCTCTGTAGACCAGGCTGGTCTCGAACTCACAGAGATCCGCCTGCCTCTGCCTCCCGAGTGCTGGGATTAAAGGCGTGCGCCACCATCTCTC
>NW_026069472.1:0-685 GCF_014885135.2 Alexandromys fortis
TCTGTAGACCAGGCTGGTCTCGAACTCACAGAGATCCACCTGCCTCTGCCTCCCGAGTGCTGGGATTAAAGGCGTGTGCCACCATCGCCCGGCTCAACATAATTCTTTTTAATTGGAAATTTTAATCTTTTTCTGAAAAGTTTCTGTTCTGGACTCTAATGCTAGTCTACTACAGCCTTGCTTGTATGTGACTTGGCTTATGTCTTTTGTTTTTGGAATTTCTTGCCTTGGACTTTTGAAAGCTTGAATATAGCATATCTTTGACAAGACCATACCAATATAATCTAAACAGTGTCTTTTAATTTATTATACTTAAATGCCAATGTATTTCTTAATGTTTGGAAGGCTTTAAGCTGTTATTTAACTAGACTTATTTATTTATCTATTTATTTGTATGTGTGTTGCACCTGCATTTCATCATGTGTGTGTAGGTCCGAGCACAACTTGAAGGGTCAGTTCTCTCCTTCTATCAGGTGGGTTCCAGAGGTGAAACTCGTGCCATCAACTTGGAAGCAGGAACTTCTAACCACTAAGCCACCTCACCAGCCCCCGTGAAGTGGGTTTCTTTTCATTCTGTAACTCCTACAATGCACATATTTTTATCCATAGAGTCTTGTTTACCTTATATACTTTATTCTTTGTCTTTTTCCTCTCTCTCTCTCTCTCTCTCTCTCTCTCTCTCTCT
>NW_026069472.1:5759-6991 GCF_014885135.2 Alexandromys fortis
TTTTTTTTTTTTTTTTTTTTTTTTTTTACAAGAGACTCTCTTCTGTAACGGTACCCAGTATATTAGTAGGGTAGTGACACTGGTTTTACTTCTAGCATTATGGTCTCCATGATGCTTCTTCACTTATTATATCAATATTGAAGATACCTGTGTGTGTGTGTGTGTTTTCAGTGGTCTACCCACAGGTATTTGCCGGCTCTTCCTGACAGGTCCCCTTAGAAAGTTAGTCTCTCCATAGCTGTAAAGACAAAGCATGCTGTTGTGTCTGAAGATGGGTAGGCCACATTTTAGTTTCTGTTGTTTACACCAGATAGGGCTGATATGACAGACCCAGGAAAGCAAGGCATGATGGCACAGCCCTGGAAGGGAGGATGCTAGTCAGAGTCTGAAAGCCACAAGGGACAAGGCTGCTGAAAGATCACAAAAGCAACATCATTGGGTGCATAGTAGTGAAAAAGGCCATGTATCACTGTCTGACAGCTGTGTGTACCAGGACCCTCTGGAGGTTTTTCAGGACAGGGTTTCCCTGTGTAGTCCTTGACGTTCTGGAGCTCTCTTTGTAGATCAG
This sequence comes from Alexandromys fortis, assembly GCF_014885135.2. NCBI lineage: Eukaryota > Metazoa > Chordata > Mammalia > Rodentia > Cricetidae > Alexandromys > Alexandromys fortis. The sequence continues at coordinate 6,328 of NW_026069472.1, forward strand.
GCTGGTCTCATGTAGATCCACTTGCCTCTGCCTCCCCAGCGCTGGCAGTCAAGGTTTACATTACCTTGTCCGATCTCTGTAAGTTCTGATCAGACAACACAGCAAGCCTGGCAGCAGGAATGTGGTACTCTTCAGCGTCTGTGCTGTCCGTGCATGGCCCCAGGGACAGACCAGACTGTGATGTTGAGGGAATAAAGAAATGACAAACACATACACAGAGACACAGACACACAGGCATAGCTGGGATTAAGTGGACTGGGATCTCTGGTGGAGAAGCTGAAGTTCCCCTTCACAAGCTCAGTGTGTTTGTTTATATGGTTGAACAGAGAGCCCGGGTTTTTCACAAAACTCAATCAAGGGGACAGGTTTAATTAATCATGGTAGTCAAAGATTGTTTAGGTGTGCTTTCTTCATGCTCTCCAGGGGAGAAAGGACATGATGGATGCTTTCTGCACACACTACCAATATCTGTACACGGACCAGAGGAGGCTTTGCTGTTCCTCTGAGCCTCACCTCAGGAAAGTGAAGCTTTGCCGTTTTCCTACAGCTTTGAGGCCAGGCTCCTTGACATGGCCATGCCCATGTCAACAACACACATTCACTCAAGGTTTCATCTATTCAGGGCCTTTTCCACTCCCCACAATTGTCTGAGGACCACGCAGGG
>NW_026069472.1:13452-14839 GCF_014885135.2 Alexandromys fortis
TGGAGAGATGGCTCAGTGGTTAAGAGCATTGCCTGCTCTTCCAAAGGTCCTGAGTTCAATTCCCAGCAACCACATGGTGGCTCACAACCATCTGTAATGAGATCTGGTGTCCTCTTCTGGCTAGCTGCATACAAAATAAATAAATAATAAATTAGGAAAAAATTAAAAAAATTGTTATCTGGGGCCTACACTCTCAACTTGACAATAATTAAGTGATTTGTGACAGAGTCTCTCAAAAGGGCTAAAGCTGAGTCAGGAAGCCTCTGTGAAATGACAGCACTTGCCCATAGCAAACAGAGCCCACCCAAGAAATTGCTGTTATCCATAAGCCATGCTTAACTCTATTATTTTATGTCTAGAATAACTTTCCATGCTCTTTCAGGCTTTATGTAGATGCAGTTGTCCACATGTTGGGCACCATTCTGTTGTCTGAGGTGTTCTATTCCAACAGGACCCACAGCTGTTTAGCCCCAAAGAAATCACACAGAGGTCTACATTAGTTATAAACTGATTGGCCTATTAGCTCAGAGGTTAGTTCACCCCTGCCCTTATTTTAGAGATGAAAAACTGATAACAGAGAGGTAAAATGATATTGTAAAGAGGAAATCAATCATTGAGAGACCATAGTGGTACTGGTCAAATCCCTATTGGACTACAAGGCTCCCTCCCCAGAAGATACTGTCATGCTCCCAAGTGTTTTCTCCTTTGCCTTTCCTAACAACAAGGGATTTCTCAACCCATAGGGCCAAAGGTCCTTTCTTTCTCTCCTAAATCCCATGCTATGTCAAAAACTAGAGCAAAGGGGAATACAACAATTTACAGTCCAATCTCACTGAATTTTATCCAATTTCATGACTACTCTTTGTATCCACATAGTGCTCTTCCCCTCTGACCTTGGACTCTTGGATGGTGACTTTTTCTCTCTTTTGCTCAAGAACCTATATTTCACCCCTAAAATGAGGGAATAGATGAAAGAGTTTTGGAGTTCAAACCAAACCAGACTCTCAGTTACAGTTGTCTTTTTTCTTTAAAATTATTAATGAGCCTTTGAAAATTTTATATAATGTAATTTGATTATGTTCATTCCCTCTCCCAATTCCTCCCAGATCTGTATCCCACTTCCCTAATACTCCTCTCTGTGTCTTCTTCCAACACACCAAACCTGTCAAGTTCAATTTGTGCTGTCCATGTATTCCTGGTGTGTGGCCATTCACCGCAGCATGGTTGATCTACCAGGATTTGACCCTGTTCTCTACATCTTTGCCAGAATTTGTTGTCAGTTGTTTTCTTGATCTTAGCCATTCTGTCTGGCATTAGATGAGTCTCAAAGTTAGCATTTTCCTAATTGCTCAGAATGTGGAACACTCTTAAAAGACATTTTCTGGAA
>NW_026069473.1:0-1908 GCF_014885135.2 Alexandromys fortis
GGCGGATCTCTGTGAGTTCGAGACCAGCCTGGTCTACAAGAGCTAGTTCCAGGACAGATAGAGAAACCCTGTCTCGAAAAACCAAAAAAAAAAAAAAAAAAGTAAACTAGAGGCTGGGAAGGTTGTGTTGTTTGTAAAGTGTGTGCCACATGAGGGTCTATATTCAGATCACCAGTACCCCCCCCCCCCCCCGCCAAAAAAGCCAGGTGTGGTGGCATGTGCCAAAATCTTAGTATGGAGAAGGCAGAGACATGAAGAGCACTGGAGTTTGCTGGCCATCTAGTCTTGAAGAATTGATAAAGTCCAGAGTCTGTGAGAGACCATGGTCAGCCTCAGATAAAATAAAATGGAAGTAATAAAACAGAAGGTGCTGGTGCTTGGCCTCAGCCCTCCATGTGCATATTCTCTCTCTCTCTCTCTCTCTCTCTCTCTCTCTCTCTCTCTCTCTCTCTCTCTCTCTCTCTCTCTCTCTCTCTCGATATGCTAGGTCTATATAATCAAAACAGGAAGGTATCCTGAAGTAAGAGCAGCAAGTTAACACAATATGTTCCCATTTCTGAAAAGTAAGATAGTGGCTTTACTGGACATTGAGTTGTAACGTGGTGGTGCATGCCTTTAGTCCCAGCAGAGCTCTGAGTTCAAGGCCAGCCTGGTCTACAGAGTGAGCTCCAGGACAGCCAGGGCTACACAGAGAAACCCTGTCTCAAACAAGCGAAAAATCTAGAGTGTCAGTGCTGCTCCCTGGAGTGATATTCTGTGGTCTGGGTCAAAAGGACATGGGGTACACTTACTGTAAAGATATGCACCTCTGGAGCAGCAGAGATGACTCACCGGGTAAGAGCACTGGCTGTGCTTGTAGAGGACCTGCATTTAATTCCCAGCATCCACAGGGTGGCTCCCAACCTTCTGTAGCTCCAGCTCCAAGGATTTGATTTCCTGTTATGTCTTCTGCAGCACACATGTGGAACACACATGTGCACACACTCAGTTACATACACATAAAATAAATGTTTTTTTTTAAATATTTCCCCGTATATACTTTAGTATTTTTGTTGTTGCTGCTGTGTGTTTTCGGATTTTTATTTTTGGTTTCGTTTTGTTTGGAGACAAGGCCCCACCCACAGTGTAGTCTTGCCTGCATGCCACAGGTGGTCTTCCTGTCTCAGCCCCTTGAGTGCTAATTACAGGCGTCACCACTCGCTGTTTTCAGTCACTTTACATTCATTTTTTATGTTTATGCTTGTAAATGATAAAAAAATAAAACCTTCCATTTTGGGAAAGGTGGGGAAATGAACGTATTTTGCCTCTTGACTGTGTCTTGGATGAGAAAACAGTACCTTGAATTTTAAAGTCAAGTTACAGACAGGCCTTGTGATTTAATGTTGTTGAGTAGCCAGTGAAGAAGGACCCACAAAGAGTACTCAACAACTACAGGTGTTGTGTGAGTGAGTATAGGCGGGAGTGTTTTTGGCTCTTGGGGCTTTGTGGTGTTAAACGATTCAGCTCTGCGCCATAAGCATTGGATCTGCCCTTAGAGCTCTCAGTCAGCCATGGAGAGTCTGTAAATGAACAGGGATGACTGGACTCCAGCACACCCAGTTCACAGAAAGAAGGTTGAGGCTGGATTTGTCCATCAGGCACTTGTTGCTAACCCCTGGTCTAGAAGGGGCAGACTAGAGACTATAATTGTGTGTGTGTGTGTTAGAATATGAACATGTGTCCCCGTGTATGTGACTATAGACACGGGTGTGCCATAGCACACATGTGAGCTCAGAATAACCTTTGGTATCCATACTCACTTCCCACCTTGTTTGTGGCAGTCATTCACCAATGCACATGCTATCTAGCTGTCCATGAGTGCCCTGGTCCCCTTCTGTCTCTACCTCCCGTGGTACTATATATATATTA
>NW_026069473.1:5665-7777 GCF_014885135.2 Alexandromys fortis
GGGTGGTTCCACTTTCTTGATTCAGGCCTGGCTTCTCCTGAGAATCCCCCTGCTGTGGTCTTGCTTCTCTGGCAGACAGTAATGGAGGCCAGCATATAAGACTAGCATTTGTGCATGGCTAAAGACCTTGGGGGTTTGATATTGTCCCGGACATCTCACAGTAGGAACTGGGGTTCTGCACCAGGCCCCTGTGTTTATTCTTCTCTTCTGAAGGCAGTTTTGAAGGCAGGTTGTCACTGCTGGACTTTAATGTAAAATGTCTTAAGAATCCATACGTTGGGAGGCGGAGGCAGGCAGATCTCTGAGTTTTAGGCCAGCCTGGTCTATAGAGTGAGTTCCAGGACAGCCAGGGCTACACAGAGAAACCCTGTCTTGAGAAAACCAAAACCAAAAAGGAAAAAAACTCTTATAACTTTATAAATTCTCTTTCTCCCTTTAGTGACTGCATAGTGTGTCTGTAGAGTCAGTTTTTAAATATTGGTATTATTACTGTGCTGGAGGGGTCACATGCCATGGCACATGTGGTGGTCAGAGGGTAGCTTTGTGGAGTCACTTCTCTCCTTCCACCTTGACATGGCTCCCAAGGACCAGATTCAGGTTCCAGCTTGTGTGACCAGCACCTTTACCTGACGAGCCGTCTCGCCAGCCCAGTGTATGGCAGTGTAACCTTTTATTATTAAGGACACTTTCTATTGTTCATCATACTACAGTTTATTGGAAAAATGCAGTGGTAGAAGCTGCGTATGGTAGCACTTAATAACAGTACTAGCACTTGAGAAGCTGAGGCAGGAGGATTGATTGGGAGTTCAAGGCCACCCTGGGCTATATAGAAAGTTCCAGTCAAGCCTGGGCTATATGGTGAAATCCTGTCTCAACAAAAGAAAAAATAGGGTTATAAATAGTAAAGGAGGTCTTTTTGGGGGGGGGTGTTTGGGGGTTTTTTTTTGTTTGTTTGTTTGTTTCTCTGTGGCTTTGGAGCCTGTCCTGGAACTAGCTCTGTAGACCAGGCTGGTCTCGAACTCACAGAAAAGGAGGTCTTTTCAAGAGTAAACGGAAAAAAGATGATACAGATTGTGTTAAAGACAGGGATCAGTAAGAAAGTTCCATTGTCCACCAGTGGACAAGAAGGAACAAAGACAGCAGGCACAGCAGTATCCACACAAGGGCGTGAGCCCCACACTTTCCACACAAGGGTGTCTGCAGGCATGAGGACCACACTCTCTGCACACAAGGGTGTCTGCAGGTGTGAGGACCACACTCTGCACACAAGGGTGTCTGCAGGCATGAGGACCACACTCTGCACACAAGGGTGTCTGCAGGCATGAGGACCACACTCTGCACACAAGGGTGTCTGCAGGCATGAGGACCACACTCTAAATTGAAAGGGCATTCTAAATGCATAGCAAAGCCAGTGGATGGTCAAAGGACAAAATCCAGAAATGTCACAACACAAGAAGATCCTAGATTAGGGGATGGCCTGGGGTAGGGTAAGGTGTTGGGAGCTATAGGTCCCTCACCCCTTGATTATCTTTGCCTGCCTCAGACCCTTCACCTGCTGGAGTGAACTGAACAAAACAACTTGTTTACTGCTGCTCTGAGCATGAGACCCTGATGGCAGGCTGGTGGGTCTGCAGCTGAAAGATCCCAAGAGCTGGGTGTGGCCAGAGCCCTGCATAAGCTACCCCTGAGCACAATAATCTTGGCATTCCTGTATCAAGAGTGACCCATGTTTCCATCTCCATGTGTCTCTCTGTGTGCCTGTGTATGTTTAAGTCTCTCAGCTCAGTTCCCGGCCGCTCCTGTACTGACAGGAGCTACAGGCAAAGAACCATATTGTAGTACAGACACCCGGGTCTGACAGTGGAGGCCCTCAGCAAGATTGGGAACTAAGGGACCGCTGAGAGATTGCCCATAATTATATAGAAAAGGGGCATTCTTGGCACTCTTGTCTCAAGGATGTCCCAGTGGCCCTGTTTGTCTGTCTGTCTCTGTCTGTGTGTGTATGATTTTATGTAGTAATAGGAGCGGCAGGGCTGCGTCCCCGGCACCCGGCCGCCCGCATGGCTAGCTTATGCCCGAAATAATTACACGGAAACTGTATTATTTTAAACA
>NW_026069474.1:0-1565 GCF_014885135.2 Alexandromys fortis
TAATTAAAGATTTCTGTCTCTTCCCCACCGCTGCCTCCCTTTCCCTCCCCCTCCCCCAATCACCCAGCAATACCACTCTTGGGAATATACCCAAGAGAGGCCTTATCATACAACAAAAGTATATGCTCTACTATGCTCATAGCAGCATTGTTTGTAATAGCCAGAACCTGGAAACAACCTAGATGCCCTTCAAATGAAGAATGAAGAAAGTGTGGAATATATATGTATTAGAGTACTACTCAGCAGTAAAAACAAGGACTCCAGTATCTTTTTACCCAAGCTGTCTGGCTTAGCTTTTTGGGGGTAGAGGAGCCGAGACAGGGTTTCCCTGTGTATCTCTGGTTGTCCTGGAACTCACTCTGTAGTCCAGGCTGGCTTCGAACTCACAGAGATCCAGCTACCTCTGCCTCCTGAGTGCTGAGATTAAAGGCATGGGCCACCACCACCCAGCCCTGGTTTAGCTTTGAATGAGGCTTCTGCTACCATCTGCCCACTAGGGAACCAAGCGGTTAGAGCTATGTGCAACTTACTTCTTTCCCCCTGGTTCTGTTTCTCTCCACTCTGCTTTATTATCCCCTGGTGGTTGTACCATGCTTTCACTGTCAGAGATTTGGTATCCTGACTCACACTTCACTGCCGTCTGGAGACAGCTTCGACCCCTTCGTGTTAAACAGAAGCCACAGCCAAAGTCGTTTTTAAAAAAGTTTTTAATATGTGTTTATTTTGTATTTTATGCATGTGTGTTGCCTGAGTATGCATCTGTGTACCACATGCATGCATTGTCAGCTGAGGCTTGAAGAGGGTGACAGATCCTGTGGAACTAGAGTTATGGATGGCAGTGAGCTACCATGTGGGTTCTGGGAACCCAACTCTGGTCCTCTGCAAGAACTGAAAGTGTTCTTAACCCCTGAGCTCTCCAGCCCCAAGAAGAATTTAAAACAAAATATGGTCTCACTGTGTAAGCCTGGCTTGCCTGGAATTTTCTATGTAGATCAGGCTGGCTTCAAGCTCACAGAGATCTGCATGACTCTGCCTCTGCCATGTTGGGATTAAAGGTATGGTCCCCACACCCAGCTTTACATCTTTATTGCTTGCTGGTGCACTGCAAACGTGTGAGTTTATTTATTAGAAGCTGGCCCTGAGGGGAGCGAGGTGCCTTCTCAGTCTTTAATCAACATGCCATGTTCTGTATGATTCTGTAGATCAAATAAATGTACATGACCAGAGTGAATCTTGAGGTAGTGTAACGTCTTCAACTAAGACATGCTAGAGAAGCTTATCAGCCACTCCAGACCTTCCCCTGTGCCTCTAGTATCTACCAAGTGTGGGGACGAGTTGTGTGGGAACTTCCTGTCTGAGCCTGCCCACCTGCCTGGGTTTAGAGTCAGCTAGGCTCTTTCCTGGGTCTGCCTGTGAGGGTCTTTTCGGAGGGGTTTAGCTGAAGAGGGAAGGCCTGCCCTGAGTGTGAGCAGCACTATTCAGGGACCTGGGGGGAGGGGAGGAAAAGGGGAAAAGGATGGTGGTGTGGTGTGCAGCTGTGATTCTAGCTCTCAGGATGTGGTGTG
>NW_026069474.1:7167-7893 GCF_014885135.2 Alexandromys fortis
GTATCCATATTCTCTGTGTATTTTCCACCTGTAGGTGACTTTTTTTTTTTACTCTATTTTATTTTTAGTTTTTAATTTTTGGTTTTTTGAGACAGGGTTTCTCTGTGTATTTTTGACTGCCCTAAAACTCACTCTGTAGACCAGGCTGGCCTCCAACTCACAGAGATTCTCTTGCCTCTGCCTCCCAAGTGCTGGGATTAAAGGCGTGCACCACCACACCCGACTACTCTATTTCTTTTTTTTTTATTTTTAAGGGGATTTTTCTATTCTTTTTCTTTTCTTTCCCAAGTATACACATATTTTTAAACACACTGTAAACTGATTAGAGGTTTTTTCATCTGAATCTGTCTTTATTGTATATCTCTATTTTTTTTAATATACTAAGCAATATGGCTAGGATTAAAGCTGCAGCTTTGACGGCTGCATCAACCCCATTCCTTAGCTTTTTGAGAGTCTAGCTTCATGGAGGAGGTACTGGCAGGAACCACATTTGGTCCATGCTACCACTAAGAAGCCTGATGCCAGCTGCCCATAAACACCATTTAACTGTTTGGTGGCAGAGCCTCTTAAAAGAGCTGAGAGGTTTTTGCCACTAACACGGAGTCAGGAAGTCTCTCTTAAAAGAGTTGCACCTCTGCTTGCTGCCAGTAAACAGAGCCTAGCAGAGAAAAGACCGTTACCAAGAAGCTGACTCTGTTCTTGTCTGTCTAGAGTCCTTTAAAAAAA
>NW_026069475.1:0-2882 GCF_014885135.2 Alexandromys fortis
GCTAGTTCCAGGACAGGCTCCAAAGCCACAGAGAAACCCTGTCTCGAAAAACCAAAAAAAAAAAAAAAAAAAAGAGTTGTCATGGTCATGCTGTCTCTTCTCCGCAACAGAAACCCTAAGACAGTACCCAAGGACTAACCCTACCCCCTAGCCCCCCCACCAACCCCATCCCAACCAACCACAGGCCTCACCTTCACACGGTCAGCACTGCTGTTGAAAAGGCCAATTCGGCGGATGGTGGTCAGGATGGGGTCTGAGGAGTCGTCTAGCATGTTGTGGGTGCACACAGGGGGGAAAGACTGCCGCTGTAGAAAGCACGAGTGAGGTGGGGGTCAAGGGAGGGACAGATTTGCTACTTGCTCAGGGGCCATGCTGATGCCAGGGATCTGAAGATGTCCCCAACAGAGGCCAACAAATTCCAGACTGGAACCCAGCATTTTCCTATAACTATCATGAGCAAAGCCACCACCACAGCAGAAAACCCAGTAAACTGAGGCAGAGCTGATCTGAGGCGCTCCACAGATGACGAGGAAGTGTCTGTCCTTAAGAAATCCCAAGAAACCTCGGCAAGATGAAAGCAACCACGTGGCTCTACAGCCACCTCAGCTGATGTAACCATGTAACATAAACCAGAATGGCAGCAGGATGCTGACTCTGTCCCCCCCAAAATAAGGAAATCCCAAGGAAATTTAAGTGCCCCCAGCCAAGTGGGCAGTTGTGTCCATTTGATAACAAGCTGTAAGGGCAGCTGGGAGTTGTAGTTTTCTTAAGAACCCAGGAATCATAGCTGCAACTCACAGATAGATTGATAGGAAACCCTAGACTTTTCTACTAGGAAGAGCTTATGACAGTCTTGCACCACCTCGCTAAAAGACACACACAATGGCGGTGTATGAGGGCCAAAAACTACAACTCCCACAAGGCAGCGGTGGCGCATGCCTCTAATCCCAGCACTCAGGGAGGCAGACCCAGGCAGATCTCTTGAGTTTGAGGCCGGCCTGGTCTACAGAGTGAGTTCCAAGACACCTGGAGATACATAGAGAAACCCTGTTTCGAAAAGAAAACAAACAAACAAAATGAACAAAGAAACAAAAACACTACAACTCCCAGTAGCCCACGTTAGCATTATTCAAGAAGGAAGTGGCTGCCTCACTTTAGAAATATTTTCTCCAGGCTGGGCGGTGGTGGCCAGAGGCCTTTAATCCCAGCATTCGGGAGGCAGAGGCAGGAGGATCTCTGTGAGTTCGAGGCCAGCCTGGTCTACAAGAGCTAGTTCCAGGATAGGAACCAAAAGCTATGGAGAAACCCTGTCTCGAAAATCCAAAAAAAAAAAAAAAAAAAAAAAAAAAAAAAAAAAAAAAAAAAAAAAAAAAAAAAAAAAAAAAAAAAAAAAAAAAGAGAGAGAGAGAGAGAAAGAAAGAAAAAAAGAAAGAATGGAGACCACAGCTGTCTCGGGGCTCTGAAGGGCCAAGGAATCCAAACCTTCACCCTCTCTGACACATGGGAGTCCAGACCCTCCTCCATCAGACTAGAGTCTCACCCCCACCCTCTGTTAGCTATCTGGCTCACATACCCATAAAAATGGCCTCGCACAAACTCCTGGATTCGTGCTTTGCTCTGAGCATGAAGGTTCTGGAACTCGTGCATAGCAGAGAACTTCTTCACATTCAACCCGTTGGGGGTCACAATATCTAGGGTTGGGAGAGTAAGTCCACATTTCATTTCTTTGTTCTGATCAAGAGGGAAAGGACTTCCTGCTGTGACTTCACTGTCCTACAGCCCCTGGTGAACCCAGCTCCACGGGACTGATTCTACTTGACCTTTCTTTATTTCTTATTTTAGTTTTCGGATTTATTCCTTTTATTTTATGTGTATTGGTGTTTTGGCTACAAGTATGGTCGTGTACCATGTGTGTGTCTGTTGCCTGTGGAGGCCAGAAGATGATGCCAGACCTTTAGGAAGTGGAACCACAGAGGGTTGTAAGCCACCATGTGGGTGCTGGGGGTGGAACCTGGGTTTTCTAGAACAGCATCCAGAGTTGATACACTCGGGCAACACACACACACACCATTAAATAAACAAACACGCTTTTAAAAATTATATGAGGGAGGAAATGGTTGAGCTCCTGAAAGAGGCGTGAAGACAGCATGTCGTGAGGGAACGTGACTGAACACGATAGCAGTCACAGCACTGTGGTAACTGAGGCCCTTCAGGGATTGAACCCTCAGTGTAAGGCCACCCCAGAGAGACCTTGGCTGAAAAAAGAAAATAAAAGAGAAAGAGGGGGCTGGAGAGACGGCTCAGCGGTTAAGAGCACTGGCTGTTCTTCTAGAGGACCTGGGTTCAATTCCCAGCAACCACATGGCAGCTTACAATTGCCTGTAACTCTACCTCCAGGGGATCTGACTCCCTTGCACAGCATACATGCAGACAAAATACCAATGCACATAAAGTAAAAATAAATAAATCATAAAATAATAACCATTTAAAAAAAGAGAGAGAGAAAGAGAAGGTATATCTTGGGGGAAGTGGACCAGTGGTGGTATTTTTAGTGCCTGTTTCAGAGAGGAAGGACAGATGAAAGCCACACCCCCAGAGTTCCTGAGTCCATCAGACCCCCATGTGGTCACCCATCTGTGGGAGCTGGGGCACCGAGAGCCACGGTCAGACCCCAATGTGGTCACCCATCTGTGGGAGCTGGGTCACTGAAAGCCACACATATGAAAATACTAATAAAACTGCTGGGCTGGAGAGATGGCTCAGTGGTTAAGAGTACTGCCTGCTCTTCCAAAGGTCCTGAGTTCAATTCCCGGCAACCACATGGTGGCTCACAACCATCTGTAATGAGGTCTGGTGCCCTCTTCTGGCCTGCAGACATACCC
>NW_026069476.1:0-1514 GCF_014885135.2 Alexandromys fortis
GGTTTTTTCGAGACAGGGTTTCTCTGTGGTTTTGGAGCCTGTCCTGGAACTAGCTCTGTAGACCAGGCTGGTCTCGAACTCACAGAGATCCACCTGCCTCTGCCTCCCGAGTGCTGGGATTAAAGGCCTGCACCACCACCGCCCCGCAGAAACCTATCTCAAAAATGGAAAAAAAGACAGGGTCTGACTATACTATGTAGGTCAGGAACTCACAGAAATCCACCAGCCTCAGCTCAAGAAGTATGCCATGTCACCATGCAGAGCTGGATTTATTAACTTTGAAAAACTCAGTAGCTGAATTATTAAACAAGAATAGTAATAATAGGATTTGCTAAAAGTTACTAAGGAAACTCATTCAGAAGGTTTTTTTTCCTACTATACTCACCATCTTGAAATTTCTTGGAGCTTTAAATATTGTAAACGTAGAAAGTAAACGCTTTGATTTTTGTCCTGGCATGAAATTATTCGTTGCTTCTCAGCAACTAAAATGATTGCATTCTTTTTTGTTGTTGTTGTTGTTTTGATACAGGGTTTCTCTGTGTAACTTTGTAGCCTGTCCTGGTACTCCTATAGACCAGGCTGGCTTTGAACTCAGAGATCCGCCGGCCTCTGCCTCCAGAGTGCTGGGATTAAAGGCCTGCGCCACCACAGCCCGTTTGCATTCTTTTAAGCGCTTTTGAAGCACAAACACCTGGAGTGATTCTTTAAGATGTTTGCAGCAAATTTACTGCTGTCTTCACCACCACTAATGGCCAAAATGGTGGTCTTGGGAGACTGTGTAGTGGGAGGGCTGGAAAGATGGTTCAGTGGTTAAGCACACTGGCTGCTCTTACAGAGGACCCAGGTTCCGGTCAGGGCACCCACGTGTCAGCTCATCACCATCTGTAACTCCAGTTCCAGGGTATCTAGAACCATCTTCTGGGTAACATGCATCCCCTGCCCCCCCCCCCAATAAATATTAAAAAATATATTTGAAATATGCTCTCAGCTGATTTTAAATGTATGTTGTAGTCGAATAGGTTTATGTATTTGTATATAGAGTGGAACTAAATAATTTTGTATAAATGAAAAAACTCTTAGGAACAGATGGTTGCTAAAGCCTAAGTCTCCTCTTGTTTTTTTGAGACAGGATTTCTCTGTGTAACAGTCCTGGATGTCCTGGAACTTGCTTTGTAGACTAGGCTGGACTCGAACTCATTAAGATCTATCTGCCTCCCAAATTCTGGGATTAAAGGAGGCGTGCACCACACTGCCCAGCCCTAGATCTAAGTGAAGGGAACACTGTTTTGAAGATTCTGTTGAAATAGGGACGGCGGGGCTGCGTCCCCAGCACCCCGCCGCCCGCATGGCTAGGTTATGCCCGAAATAATTACACGGAAACTGTATTCTTTCAAACACTGCCTGGCCCGGCTAGGTCCAGTTTCTTATTGGCTAGCTCTTACATATTGTTCTAACCCATTTCTAATATTCTGTGTAGCCCATGAGCTGGCTTACCAGAGAGGATCTTAACCTGC
>NW_026069476.1:7899-10896 GCF_014885135.2 Alexandromys fortis
TTTTGTTTTGTTTTGTTTTTTTGTTTTTGTTTTTTGTTTTTCGAGACAGGGATTCGAGACAGGTGCCTGTCCCGGAACTAGCTCTTTTTTTTTTTTTAAATACTTCTTTTTTTTTTTTAAATATTTATTATGTATACAATATTCTGTCTGCGTGCATGCCTGCAGGCCAGAAGAGGGCACCAGACCCCATTACAGATGGTTGTGAGCCACCATGTGGTTGCTGGGAATTGAACTCAGGACCTTTGGAAGAGCAGGCTCTTGTAGACCAGGCTGGCTTCGAACTCCCAGAGATCCGCCTGCCTCTGCCTCCCAAGTGCTGGGATTAAAGGCGTGCGCCACCACCGCCTGGCTTAGTTAGGTATTTTTATAGTACTTAAGAAAGGTAGCATGCAGTTAGGTGTGGTGGTATAAATCTGTAGTCCCAGCAAGTTAGCTACTCAGTCTGAAGCTGGAGGGTGCATCAATTGATCCAAAAGCCCTAGATTAGCTTAACATATAAAAATATGAGAAAAATAAGAAAGTATCATTCTGTCATTATCCTGCAATGGAAATGAACATAAAAGTACATTAAATTCAAAGGTAACTCTAATTTTATTATTTATTTAATGATTGTTCTTTTGAGTTAGGGTCTCACTATGTAGCCTTGACTGTCCTGGAACTCACTAAGTAGACCAGGGTGACCTTAAACTCACAGAGATCCACCTGCCTCAGCCTCTGGAGGGCTGGGATTACAGGTGTGTGCCATCACCTTCTAGTTTATTTAACTCTTTTTCTGAGACAGTTTTACTATGTAATCCTGCTGCCCTGGAATTGTGTTGACCCTAGCTAGACTCTTATTTTGCCTCCCTCTGCCTCCTAGTGCTGGGATTAAAGGCATGTACTACTACATCCTTCTTATTCCATTTGGAGACAGTGTCTTCTAATGAAACCAAACTGTCTTCCAACTCCTGCCTCAGCCTACCCACTAATTGGGGTTATCTTGTAGCTGATGTTATGGTCATGTTTCACCTCCCCTCGCTTTTTCCTTTTCCTTGCTATTAATTTTGTTTTCTATCTGTCACCTTGTTAAGGTTTGAATGATTTCTTATAAAAGTTTCAACTGGGCATTTGAGGTCATCCTGATCAATGTAAGAAATGGTAGGCCAACTAAGTCTACATGATGAAGCCCTGGCTCAGAAGAGGTGGAAGGTTAACTTTCCACCCTTTTTGAGAAGGGGTTTTTCTGTATAGTTCTGTCTGCCCTGGAACTTTTCTGTAGATCAGGCTAGCTTAGAACTTACAGTGATTTGCCTGCCTCTCCCTGAGTGCACCATCACTGCCATGCAAGTATGTTTTTAATATGTTAATATCCATGGCTCATTTCTTAATATTAAAATTAAAGCCAATAGTGAAAGAAATGTTTTTAATCTTTGGTTTGTATCATTTTGAATTTTAATTTGTATGTGTGTATGTTTATAGATTATTATATCTAAAAAATGTGAATTTGTCCTTATTACAGATCAATTGCATTGCATCATTTTGGTTTAAAACTCCATGTTTTAAATTTGGCTTTGATTTTTATCATGGAATTATGGCTTTTAAATTTTTTACATTGTTTTCTTTAGAGAAGAAAGAGTGAATATGAAGGTCCCAAGAGATATGGATGATGCCAAGGCTCTGGGAAAGGTCCTCTCCAAGTACAAGGATACCTTTTACGTACAAGTATTGGTTGCTTACTTTGCTACATATATTTTGTATCCTTTTACCTGAAAAATGTTTTCTAGTTTGCTTAAGATGAGGTTCTAAAGGTCTCCTGTTTAAGTAATGACTGTTTTCCTTTTAAAATGTTAATTCAAGGGCCAGGGAGATGGCATAGCAGGTAAAGGCACTTGTTTCCAACCAAGCGTATCCTGGATTTGATTCCTAGGACAACATGGTAGGAGAGAACCTGCTCCTGAGAGTTGTCCTCTGACCTCCATACATCCCACTGAGGTCAAAACACACACACAAATAGTTTAATTTAATATTCAAAAATAAATAAAACTGGCTTTGTTTTGTTTTTTGAGGCAGGGTATTACTGAGTAGCCCTTGCTTGCCTGAACTATAGAGCAAGTTCCAGGACAACCAGGACTATTACATAGATAAACCCCATCTTGAAACAAACAAATAAATAAAGATTTGGGTGTGTGTGTCTCTTTTTTGCTTTTTAAATCAGGCCCATGTGTAACCCAGGCTGCCCTTAAGCTTGCTATGTAGCCAGTAATGACAGTGAACCCCTTATCCTTCTGAATCTACCATCATAGATGGTAGGGTTCCATGTATTTGCTACCATGCTTGGCTATTCTTTTTATTTTATTCTTTTTTGGATATAATTTTTAAAGTTTCTTATTTTAATCCTAGTGTTCATTCATTTAACCAGTTTTTTATTTGTTTTTGTTTTCTGAGACAAGGTTTCTCTGTAGCTTTGGTGCCTGTCCTGGAACTAGCTCTTGTAGACCAGGCTGGCCTTGAACTCACAGAGATCGGCCTGCCTCTGCCTCCTGAGTTCTGGGATTAAAGGCATGGTTACCACCGTCCAGCTTAGCCATTTTTTTTAAAGCAATACGTCTATACTAAGTATATATTTTATGTTTGAATATTGAGTATTAAAAAGCAACATTACTAAGCAGCTGAAAGAATGGGAGAATGATAGAGACACAGCATAGTTGTTAGTACAGCCAGTCTGCATTAGCACATATTAACATGCCTTTAATCTTAGCACTAGGCAGCAGATGCAGGTGGATCTCTTGAGTTTGAGTCTAACCTGGTCTACAAAGAAAGTTCCAGGCCAGCCAGGGGCTACAAAATGAGATTGTCTCAAAAACAGCAAAACAGCCGGGCGTGGTAGCGCACGCCTTTAATCCCAGCACTCGGGAGGCAGAGGCAGGCGGATCTCTGTGAGTTCGAGACCAGCCTGGTCTACAGAGCTAGTTCCAGGACAGGCTCCAAAACCACAGAGAAACCCTGTCTCGAAAAACC
>NW_026069477.1:0-2821 GCF_014885135.2 Alexandromys fortis
AACTCACAGAGATCCGCCTGCCTCTGCCTCCCGAGTGCTGGGATTAAAGGCGTGCACCACCATCGCCCGGCCCACATTTCTTTTTTTATACATTAAGGTGATTTTAAAGTCACCTCACATTTCAAATAAGAGTGATAAAAGTCCACAAGGAAGCTGTTTCCCTATGCACCTCGAGAGTCAAAATTATTGGTAACACTGAATTCAACCTCCTCTCCTCTGGGAGGTCAAAGAGTTTTTAATGAAAGTCATTCCATGCCTATGGAGATGCGTGTCTCTCTCCAGCAAACAGAGCCACACAGGGGCCCTCGGCTGTTTGTAAACCCTACTTCTGGAAAGAGTCTTTCACAGGTGCAGTGCTTGGCTCATGCTCTGAGATGAGGGTGACTGAATAATTCTAGCTGACTCCTGAGAGTTGACAGCTACTGGCTGCAGGATTTGTTTTAAGAATACAGTGCTGGAAGGGAGTGGCCACTACACATGAGTGAAGATTCAGAACATCCTCAAACTTCAAAATAACCCAATTTCCCTTATGATCACATATAGCCAGTCTTGTATTTCAGCAAGCAGTGGGATTTCTGAGGACTGTCTTAGTGAAATGTTCCTTTTGAAAGAAAAGGTAGAAGACTTGAAAGTAGACAATGTATTTTTTTTGGCTATCTTTTCTTTTCTTTTTTTTTTTTTAAGAATTAACAATTTATTTTTTTTATTAATATCAAATCCGCAAACTCCCTTATATAATTGCCTTTATATAGAAATACCAAACTCTTAAAACTAAAATATGATAAGATTCTTAGTAACAAAACATCAGAGATAAAAAAAAAAAAACCTGTACTATTAAAAACATAAATTATGAGGCTTAGGGAAATGGATCAATGGTAGAGCCCATCATCACAACAAACAAACAAATTATAAAATCTATAGATTGTTGCTTGAGTGTTTGTGTTGGAGACCCTGTGTTGACTCTACAGGCTTTAACAGTACAAAGGGCACTTCATACAAAGCCAGTTTCTGAAAAGGGATGAAAATTCCAATCTTTAAAGTCTCCTTTACAATTATAAAAGTCCCAGTTTCTCCCCCGACAGTGGCTACACGTGGGATTCCCCAGGCTTCCAACCATCGGCTTCATCTATTGTCACCTTTCTCTTCTTTCCACTGAATTTGTCCTGAGGTTCCCTCAAATGTAATCCTTCCCCATAAGGTTCCACGCCAGCTCCTTCAGGTGCCTTAGCATCTTGACTTTTTCCTTTGCCTGTAGCCCATGCTGCGTGGCTATGCATATGCTTGAAAAGCTTCTAATTTCTAAGCAAAAAATTCTTTAGATGAATTTGTTTTTTAACTTTATTGAATTTAACTTTAAAATTTGCTATATTTATTTATTCGCTTATTTATTTACTCTCTCTTTTTCTCTCACTCTGTGTTTCATGGAGTGTGTAGGAGTCAGAGGACAACTTACAGGAATTGGTTATCTCCCTCAGCCATGTGGGTTGTGGAGAATAGAACGCCGATCATTTGGCTTGGGAACAAGCACCCTTCCCTCTTGAGTCATCTTACCTTAACTAAATTCTTGCAAGAAATAGATGCTCCTAACTGGAAAAAAAAATAAGCTAAGGATACTAATAGGCTTATGTGTTTGAATTCTTGGAGCTTTTGAGCAGGATTAGGAATTCTGACTGTATTGGAAGAGGTGTGTCATTGGGGGTGGGCTTTGAGTTTTCAGAAGACTCCTGCCATTCCCAGTGTGCTCTCTGCCTCCTGCTTGTGGATCAGGCGGGGAGCTCTCAGCTGCTGCTCTCGCCACCTGTCACCATGCCTTTGCTCTGCCACTGTAGACTCTAACCCCCGGAACCATAAGCACAATTAGCCCCTTTCCTTTCTAAACTGCCATGGACATGGTGTCCTGTCATAGCAATAGACGCCCTAACTAAACCAGATTATCATAACAAAATTAGCCGTTTCTTGCCTCACCTCTATCCAATTCACCAGCTCTACTCTTAAGATCACCTCACATCAGGTATTTCAGTTATACGATTTTCCTCTAGCTTTATAATCACAGTGTCAAACATTTTCACATCCACTGAGCACATTGCAAAGGACATTCTCCACCTGGTGAGATGCCTACAGCTGTTCACTGCATGACAAGCCTCCACTTCTGTGAGCCGTCACCCACGCTGAGGTGGGCTTCGGTGACACAGCTCTCTTTAGGGCATTTCTGCCCCTGTAAGGAGCTGCAAGACAACTTACTTGCTCACCAAGCTGGACTTGGGTGGTATATGGTATTCTTTGTTCTATTCTTGGTTCTCCATACCTGGGGCGAGTAGACTTCTGTTCATATCGACCCAGGAATAGCATCTCACAATTCCGACCATGCCCAGCTAAATGCCCTAATTTCTAAGCCGTTAGGAAAATATTTTTTTCCAACTTTATGTTGTTGCATTGAAGGATGGAGTACGTCATAAACTTTTGAAAGTTAATTACATGCACTCACTGCCTACCCTGCCCTTCAACCCACAAATCTTTGATTAGTGTTCAAAAACTGCTGAATTCCAATCCATCTAAAGTGTAACTTTTTGCTATTACGTAAAACTTGAAAGTTTTTTCTTTTTATTCTTTTCTCTCTCTCCCTTTCTTTCTTTCTTTCTTTCTTTCTTTCTTTCTTTCTTTCTTTCTTTCTTTCTTTCTTTCTTTCTTTCTTTCTTTCTTTCGTACAAATTCTAGCCTCAGCCTCTTCTGAAATGCCTGGACTGTGACATCTTATCTCAGGGTGAACTTATCTTTATACACCTCTCTCTCTCTCTCTCTCTCTCTCTCTCTCTCTCTCTCT
>NW_026069477.1:4998-7671 GCF_014885135.2 Alexandromys fortis
AAAGCCTGGGATAAAACCGGTCTCGCTGAACATAGCGGACAATGAGGACTAATGAGAAGTCAAGAACAATGGCAATGGGTTTTTGATCCTACTGCACGTACTGGCTTTGTGGGAGCCTAGGCAGTTTTGACGCTCACCTTACTAGACCTGGATGGAGGTGGGTGGTCCTTGGACTTCTCACAGGACAGGGACCCCGATTGATCTTTGGGCTGACGAGGGAGGGGGACTTGTTTGGGGGAGGGGGAGGGAAATGGGAGGCAGTGGAGGGGAAGAGACAGAAATCCTCAATAAATAAATAAATTAATTTAAAAAAAGAAAAATAGTGACATCAGAATCCCAGCTAGGGATTCTTATGATTTATTTTTTATCTATGTGTGCTCATGCCTGTGTATGTATGGTTCAGAGAGTCCTTCAGAAAAATCTGAGGGAAGGCAACAGCAACAGAGTTATGGAGACAAATGACCATTATGGACACTTGCCTGAGAAACAGTTAATACCTGTGTTCAAAGTCAAATTGGTGTTAGTAAAAATAAAATTGAATGAACAAACCAAAACTGTATATTAATGTTTTGTGAGCAGTGATAAGAAAGTTTCCATTTGTTAGAGAAAACAGATCTAGCTGTGTTCATGCTATGTTGTAGTGCTGTCTGGGGGGGGGGTGGTTACTGCCCACCAAAGTAAGTCAACTTGCTTGACTCCCTGAGGACAAAGGCACCCAAGAGAATTAATGTCCTCCATCCTGGGTCTCATTCTTCGTTAGTTAGCTACTCACAACCATGCAAGAGATGTGGTATATTTTTTGTTTCTGTTTTTTTTTAATGATTTTTCATTTTTGAGGTTCAGAGAGCCCCTGGCTATTATCAATAACATCCTCTGGTTAGTACAGAAAGAAAACATCTTCCTGTTAAGTGGACTGGAAGAACTATCAGATGAGAGGCTACACCTGAGGTGAAAATCGCTGTGCAGAAAGTCTCATGAACTCCACAGGTCAGAAAAAAGGGATATACTTACCTCCCTTCCAAATACTCTTGAGAGCCCTTTCATTTTCCCTGCATGGAGGGACAGAAAGAAGGAAGGCGAATGTTAAAGAAGAGGGGTCTAAGGGTCCTCATTAGCCATCTCTTCCCTGGTGGGCTCAGCTAAAGTGTTCTGTACTCAGAGACATGGTATGGGAACTGACTACAAATGTTGGAGAGAGGCCTGCTTGCTGGTTTCCAGCTGCCTAGCTAGCTTAGACCCAAAATAACCACATAGAAACTGTATTAATTAAATCACTGCTTGGCCCATCAACTCAAACTTTTTATTGGCTGACTTTTACATATTAATTTAATCCATTTCTATTAATCTGTGCATCACCACGAGGTCAGGGCCTACCAGCAAAGTTTCAGCATGTCTATCCCAGGTGGCAGCTCCATGGCTTCTCTCTCTCTCTCTCTCTCTCTCTCTCTCTCTCTCTCTCTCTCTCTCCCTTTCTTCCCCCAGCATTCAGTCCAGTTTTCCCTGCCTACATAAGTTCTGCCCTGTCAATAGGCCAAGGCAGTTTCTTTATTCATTAACCAATAAAAGCAGTACATAGACAGAAGGACCTCCCACACCGTACAAAGAAGAACTCAGACCTGGGACTGAGATATGGGACTAATTAGGCTTCTTGATCTGAGTGCTGCTGGGCAACAAACCTTTCTCCAGTCTCAAGCCTTTCTCCTCAGGCCGATTCCTAATGAACAAATCCTCTCTATGCTGGTGAAGGAGTAGAGCAGTGGTTCTCAACCTGTGGGTCACAACCCCGTCAGGAGTTTGAATGACCCGTTCACAGGTGCTACCTATCAGATATTTACATCACGATTAATGACAGCAGCAAAGCTATGGTTAGGAAGTAGCAGTGAAAATAATTCTATGATTGGGGGTCACCACACCATGAGGAACTGTATTAGAGTTGCAGCATTAGGAAGGCTGAGAACCACTGGAGTAGAGGGTGCTTCTCTGCAAAGCCGCTGGTCTTTAGTCCCTGCTGGAAGGCTTAAGAAAGTGGCTTCTGAAGACAGCAGAGGTGAAGGTAACAGCTTAGAAGAATCCCCAATGAGCAGACCCATGAAGGCAATGCTGAGATTGCCTCCCAATATTTCCCCTATGACTCACTTTCTATATAGACCACCACTGGAAGATGCCACCCATGTTTAGGGCAAGTCTTCCCACATGAAATGACCCAAGCAATCAAATCCCTCAGAGGTGGCCCAGCGACTTATCGCTTTGTTGCTTCCCGATTCAGTCCAGGTGTCAAGCAAAACTGACCATCAAAGTATACAATTCATCCTACCGAATGTAATAGTATTCCAGAAATGTCAGGGAAAGTTCATCCCCAAGCACTTACCTTCAGTGATTTGACTTGAGTCCTGATGCTTCATCATGAGACACTCACTTCGTTGATTGAAACATCATGCTTCTGTATCTTTCATTAGAATGCACTGGTATCAGATTATTAGGTCAAGAAAGTAAACACCGGGGGCTTCCTAGAAGGCATACCATGGGTTATAAAAACAGATTCTATAGCTGAAAATTCATTTTTGTTATATACTCTGAGTGTATTACAGGTTTAGAAAATAAAAAAAAATAGCTAGGTGGTTAGAAACTAAGGAAAGCAATAGCCAGTGACAACATTTTTTTTTAATTTTTTTT
>NW_026069478.1:0-7628 GCF_014885135.2 Alexandromys fortis
TTTTTTTTTTTTTTGGTCTGTTATTGTGGCAATCTGCATCTGGACTTCAGTGCTCACCTGTTTTCCTTCCTGGCAGGCTGGCTCTGGTGTCCTTAGGAAAGTACTTTTCTCTCTAGTGATGATGCTTGCCTTAAAATGCTGTCTACTTATGCAGCCACACTAGCCCTTCTGTCTATAATGTCTCTGTCCTCCTTTTGCTTTTGTTTTAGGTTTTTCAAGACAGCGTTTCTTTGTGTTTCCTTGACTGTCCTAGAACCCAATTTGTAAACTAGGCTGGCCTCAAACTCAGAAATCTCCCTGCCTCTGCCTCCTGAGTGTTGAGTTTAAAGGCGTGTGCCACCACTACCTGGCTGTGTCCACCCTTTTTCTTTCAACATTTTCTATGTCTTTGCATTTCAAGTGTGTCATGTTCAGTGGATTTTAAATCTAAGTCTCAATTTGGTGGGCATTAATCTTTAACTGAACATCTACACAAGCCACAGCCCTACTTTCTATTTTTTCTCCCCTGTATTGAAATGTAGTAGCTTGATCCTTCTGGAATATTACACAGACAGCCAGAAACAAGAGTCTGATGGTCTCCAAGTCTGCCTGTGGCTCTCATGACTGCTCACAAACCTGGTTCTGACAATTCTGTCATCCATATGGGTCTGTTCTACTATTCTGAGTTTTTAGACATGCTACCGTGTCCTCATACTTTGGGAAATTTTTATTGAGTGCTAGGCATCGAACTGAAATTCTAGAGCGAGCTGGTGGTGTCCTTGTTATCTTGTTTGTTGTTGGTGGCAGCCAGGGGAACCATTTGCCCCAGAACATGTTAGTACAGTCACCGAGTCAAAGCCAGGCTTCTGTCCCTGCAAGATCTGCTCTGTTTCTTGTTTACTCAGAGTGTCTGTCTAGCCCTTAAGCATACCAGTGCTAAGCCTTGAAGATTCCTGCCCGTCCAGCCTGGTTGGGATGGGAATTCTCTTCTTTTTCCCATGGGCCTGCATGACCCTCTTCAGCTTGTGCTGCAACTGAGTCTTCAGAACCAGCTGGCGGCCCTGGGGGATGCAGCCCCTAGCCTAGCCGCGGCTTCCTTCTCCCTGGCCTCCGCCCTCCAGCTCAACCTTGTCACTCAGGTGTCCTGACCCACAGAAGGAGGATGGTCCAACTCACCCAGTTCTCTGTCAAGTCAAAAAAAAAAATCCTCTGGCCATTGCTCCAGCTTGTGTTAATTTAAAAATTTGACATTTATGTATTTCTTTAATTATATGTGTGCATGTATGTACTATAGTGTGTATGTGGGGCCCAGAGGACAACTGCAGAAGTCAGTTCTCTCTTTCCATCTTGGGCATCTCAGGGGTCTAACTCACATCATTAGGCTTGGCAGCAAGTGCCTTTACCCCCTGGGTCATCTTGTCAGCACCCAGCTGCATTCATTTTCTTTGCTTCCTTTCTTTTATTTTCTTTTTGTGGTTTTGCTTGTTTTGTTTTTCGTTTTTGTCTTGGCTGGCCTGGAACTCACTGTGTAGACCAGGATGGCCTCAAACACACGAAGATCCACTGCCCCTGCCTCTACCCCTTGGCTTCCCCTGCCCTTGCCCCTGTCTCCACCTCCCAAGTGCTGGGATTAAGCGCATGCACCACTGCACCTGGCCTTAACTGCATTAACTTAAAACACTGTTCTAGGCTAGGTGCAATACTCGTGATTTTCATGCATGTCTTTAAACAAGATTAGAGCCTGACAAACTAAAATTGTCCCTAATTGTTGGTGTGTGTTGTTGTCAGGGAGCAAAGTCCAGGCCTTACATAGCCAGGCAAGTGCTCTACCACTGAGCTACATCCCCAGCCAAACCTGTGTCTGTCTTTGTTTTCTTTTCTTCCTCTTTTGAGATAGTCTCACTATGTAGCCCAGGCTGGCCTGACAGTTGCTATTTAGAATAAGCTGTCTCCAATCTCAGGACCATTCCTGCTGTTCCACCAAGTTCTGGGATAACAGGTGGGCACCATCATGCCTGGCTCCTAATTTTTAAATCCATTTCTTTCCCCACGCTGATGCCATGTCTAAACCTGTCCGCATGTCTGTGTCGTTAGATGTCTGCAGAATGCTCTCCATATCACTACACCAGTCAGTTGGTATGGCTCTCTCTGCCCTACAGATTCTCAACAGCTACATCCAATTCGAGGTCTCCCATGGCCCTTCCGACGTGGCATCCATGCAGCTGTCCAAGTCCCGGGTAACCGACGGAGAATGGCACCACGTGCTAATAGAACTGAGGAGTGCCAAGGAGGGCAAGGACATCAAATACCTGGCCGTCATGACCTTGGACTATGGGATGGACCAAGTGAGTATGTACTTGTTGTACCCTCCTGAGAACCATTCCTTCATTGGCCCCCGGGAAAGCACAGTGGTGCCCAATGTGCCAGTGCCTGCAGGGACCTTGGAGGTTTGGAGAAGTACTGGTTGGCATCCCTGGCTTTGTATCTTCTGTTCCACGTATGCTGAGGATACTTCTGTAGTCTGGAGTCGGGCCCTGCCCACCTGGGTCTCCCAGCATGGTGCTTCAGGTGCCTTTGCAGAGCTTCCCCTCGGCAGAGTTGCTCTGAGTAGCATCTCATCGTCCAGCCCCGTGCCTCTCTGTCCCAACGCACAGATATCAGCACGCCTTTCCCAGAAAGGGGAATAGTGAATGAAGCTAGAAAAGACAAGGGACCCGACAGGCTGGAAGACACAGACACACACCTGTCCCAACTCTATGGCAGCTGTCTCCTGACAGCACCCTCAGAATGCTCTCTGAACCGGACTGGTTTCTGCAGTTCCTAGCCAGAGAACATGGCACATGCCAGAAGATACCCACATGCTGAGAGAATGCCTCAGAGTCTTAGCTCACCTTGCACCACATTCTAAGAGTACATAGCTGTTGAGTTTAGATGCCCCTTGCTGGGGCTGGGAGCCAGCTGCGACCCATGGTATTCCTATGCATCCCTCCTGTTAACCCAGCTCATTCTCTCAGCATGGCTCTTTGGGTGCTATGCCCATTATAGGGCAGGAAGGTTGCCCATGTCTTCCCAACTGACCACCTGGATCCCATGCCCTATGTGCCACATACAGCCAGCCTGCTTCCCTCCAGAAGACCAAGTGTTCCTTTGGAGGCTCTAGGGAGGTGACTCGTGTCCCTTTGCCTTGGTCTTTAGCACATTCCTCCCACTGGGAAGGTGTGCCCAGAGACCCTCGTTCTTCCCATTGGGAAAGTGTACCCAGAGACCCCCGTTCCTCCCACTGGGAAGGTGTGCCCAGAGACCCCTGTTCCTCCCACTGGGAAGGTGTGCCCAGAGACCCCTTGTTCTTCCCACTGGGAAAGTGTGTCCAGACACTTCCGTTCTTTCTGTGTAGAGCACAGTGCAGATTGGGAACCAGCTTCCGGGGTTGAAGATGCGGACTATCGTCATCGGAGGTGTGTCTGAGGACAAGTTATCCGTGCGCCATGGTTTCCGAGGCTGTATGCAGGTATGGTGGGCATGGCACTACGTCTTTGCATGGTTGGCTCAGGCCGCCATCACTGCAGTTGGTATCTTCAGTTTGTTTTTAACAAAGGAATGGCCATCTAGTAGGCACCCTAAACTTTAACTCATGTTTCCTGCTCACTCCCACCTTCCCCCATAGCTCTCTTTATGCCAGGATCCAGTCCCTACATCCTCAGCCTTCATCCTCTTGCTTCTGCCATGGCTACTTGGTCCAACTTCATAGCCACACAGGTGTCCCACAACTGCCAAGGGAGTCATTCACATGTCCCTTGTCCCACTCACAGCCCCCTGCAGGGGACACAAACCACACATTCCTCTGCTGCTGGCCATGCTGTGTGATCCAGCATTGCCCATGTCTCTAGCCTCTATAAGAACTGTTCAGACTGGGAGAGAATTTGGGGGCTCCCTTAACTTCTCTTTACCTTTTGGGGTTCATCCAGTTCTACCATTCTGGGACTGAGTCCAGCTGCCCTCACTTTTTAAATGCAGGGCGTGAGGATGGGGGAGACGTCTACCAACATTGCCACCCTGAACATGAATGACGCCCTCAAGGTCAGGGTAAAGGACGGTTGTGACGTGGAGGACCCATGTGCCTCAGACCCCTGCCCTCCACACAGCCACTGCCGTGACACCTGGGATAGCTACTCCTGCATCTGCGACAGAGGTGGGGCCCTCCCTTTACACCACAGTAGAGGAGCCTTTGGTGGCTACGGTGCATCTAGGGAAACTGATTTGGGCCATTAGCTTCCCCGGTCAACTCAATGAGGCTATAGGGTCCTGAGCTGTCTTAAGAGAATTGGCCTCTGTGCCATGCATGGTGGCTCACATCTATGATATCAGCACCTGGAAGGAAATGTCAGTCATGGCAGGAAAACTGCTGCAAATCTGAGGCCAGCTTGGGCTGCATGGTGAGGTTCCCGGGGGCTAGCCTGGGCTACCGAGGTAGACCTTCTTTCAACCTCCCTACTCCCCTCGGAAAGCAGAGGACCTTTCTACTGGAAACAGAGTCCCTTGCCTTTTCTTTCTCAGCCTAGAGAACATTTCGGGACTTTAGTTTCCAAGTGCAGCTGGAACACAGTAGTATAAAAGTGACGTATCCTAATGTCACACATTCACTGGTCACCTTTGGACCTGGTGGGTGGAGACGTACTGAAGCTGTCCATCAAGAGCTCCCATTGTCCATGTGTCTGGAACAGCCAGGACCTACACCCCTGCATTCCACCCTCCCCTGGCCTGGGATGGCTGCCTTCCATGTTTCCCCAGTTTGTCTCCTGTGACCTGGAGGGGAGGCTGTTCCTCTCTTTTGCTGAGTGGCAGGAACCGTCGGCTTCGGGGAAGCATGGGATGCAGGAGAAGCCTTGAAGTAGAGCTTATGCTGGCCCTGTCCCCACAGGGTACTTTGGAAGAAAGTGTGTGGACGCGTGTCTCCTGAACCCCTGCAAGCATGTAGCAGCATGTGTGCGCGCCCCCAACAGTCCCCGAGGCTACTCCTGCGAATGCGGGCCCGGCCACTATGGGCAGTACTGTGAGAACAAGTAAGGGAGCCCATGACACTGCCTGGTGGCCCCCTTGGCTTCTGTCCCCATCTTCCCTGCCTCTTCTCCCCTGGGGGGAGGTACAGATGCCATCCCCACCCTGCCCCTCCTATCTAGGCCACACTGAGGCCCTCACTGGGATTCTCATGTGTGTCTTTAAGACAGATGAAAACATGGAGAAAACCATCATTTTAAACCATTTCTGTAGACAGAGCCTGGTTGGGTATGTGGCCCCTAAAGGGAGGGATAAAGGCACAACTTTTTTGAGTATCCTTCATTTGTCACCTTTTTTTTTTTCCATCAGAGTCGACCTTCCATGCCCCAAAGGCTGGTGGGGGAACCCGGTATGTGGCCCCTGTCACTGTGCCGTCAGTCAAGGCTTTGATCCAGACTGCAACAAGACCAATGGCCAATGCCAGTGCAAGGTGAGAGGCCACCAGCCTGTCCCCACCTCCCTTCGACTTGAGCCCAGCAAGCTGGCCATGCATGCACGGTACGGCCTACATACAAACATGAGTCTACGCACATGGACAGATATACCCGTATATGTATCATAAACTTCCATATACACACATTCAGCTGTATTCACATACACTTCTACCTGTACATAGTCACACATACATACATATACCCACACACGCATGCATATAGATGTTGGGTTGTGCTGGGCAGCGGTGGTGCATGCGTCTAATCCCATGAGGCAGAGGCTGGTAGATCTCTGAATTCAAGACCTCCCTGGTCTACAGAAAGAGTTCCAGGACAGCCAGGGCTACACAGAGAAACCCTGTCTTGAACACCAAAGCAAACAAACATATATTGGGTTGCTCGCCTGTGCTCTGTGAATACTCCAGGGCCGCTCACATCTAAACTGGTTCAGACTGTCCCACTGTGGGATCTAGAAGCCACTGTAGTCTTTCTTCAGCCCCACACCCAACTGAGGAACAGCAGATAAAGGCATTTCTGTGCAGGCTGCCACATCATTGGCATCAGCCTTGGTTTTCCTAGTCGGCTGCTGTCCTGCCCTTTTTACCAAACTGGCAGTTTTTAAAATCTGGAGGGCAGGGGATATGGCTCAGAAGATAGAGCTCACACACTTGGCATTGCACAGACCCTGGATTTGATCCCGGCACTCCCCCCCCACACACACATACACACACACATATACACACACATATACACACAGAAGATAGAGCTCACACACTTGGCATTGCACAGACCCTGGATTTGATCCCCGGAAAATCTGGAGGGCAGGGGATATGGCTCAGAAGATAGAGCTCACACACTTGGCATTGCACAGACCCTGGATTTGATCCCGGCACCTCCCCCCCCCACACATACACACACATACATATACACACAGAAGATAGAGCTCACACACTTGGTATTGTATTGCACAGACCCTGGATTTGATCCCAGCACTCCCCCCCCCATACACACACACCCCTATACACACAGAAGATAGAACTCACACACTTGGCATTGCACAGACCCTGGATTTGATCCCTGGCACTCCCGCCACACACACACATATATACAAGTCACACCCTGTCTTGGTATCCAGACTTAATGTGTGTGTACAGCATTGGACACCTGTTCTCACAGCTTCTGAATATGCTCCTGTGTGCTTAGCCACAACTGTGGGAAGCCCTGCCTCCAACTGCAGGGACCTTCAGAGTTGCCTCTGGAAGATTGCCATTGGGTTTTAGGGTAGCTGTAGTCGCTCAGTAAGGGACATGTTGTCAAGGAGACAGGGTGAGAAGGAAGGAAATTGTCACCATGGGCTGCCTGTGATGCTTCTCCAGTGTCAGTCTGGCCCCGAGTGCTCCATGGTGATTCCAACAGTGACACAGGCCTGGTGCCTCGAAACACTAAGTGTCAAGTTGAAATGAATGTGGATGAACATGGCTCAGGCCTGTCCTTGCATGCTTAGAGGGGCCAATTGCATCCATGAGTGGCAGGAGGAAGGAAGAGGCATGCTACAGCATTCAGGGGAAAGATGCCTACAGGTTTTACTCATCAGAACTTAAAGTGGGCAGGCAAGATGGCTCAGCTTGTAGAGGTCCTTGCCTACTGGCCTGACTTCAGTCCCCAGATTCCGCGAGGCAGCAGGCGTGAACAACCCTAAAGTGGTCCTCTGACCTCCCGACACACCATTGTAGTCATATACACACGTGCACGCATGTACAAAATTCGCATATTGTTAAGTAAGAGCAAGTGTTTACTTAGGTGTGGTACTAGATGCCTGTAATTTCAGCAGGAGGCTGAAGCAGAAGGATCATGAGTTCAAAGCCAACCTGGTCTGTGAAGAGAGTCCCTGTCTGGGGTAGCGGGGAGGCTTTGGAATAGTTTTGAATAGAGAACTTGTCAAATATGCATGAAGCCCTGAGCACCATCTTTTCTTACACATTTTTATAAAAAGTGTAAAAAAAGAGTTTTAGCCAGGCAGGTAGTGGTGGCGCACGCCTTTAATCCCAGCACTTAGGAGGCAGAGGCAGGCAGATCTTTGTGGGTTCGAGGCCAGCCTTGTCTACAAGAGCTCCAAAGACAGGCTCCAAAGCAACACAAACCCTGTCTCGAAAAACAAACAAA
>NW_026069479.1:0-1600 GCF_014885135.2 Alexandromys fortis
AAAAAAAAAAAAAAAAAAAAAAAAAAAAAAAAAAAAAAAAAAAAAGCATTACATATGATGAAGCACTGGGCAAACATTTGCTCTATTTAATTAAAATATTAATAACCAGATCCAAGTTTAGTATACTAACATTCACAAACTCTATCACGATTCAATAGTAATACAGATAAAAATCTGGGAAACATCCATAGAGACAGAAACAAGTTACCAACAGGAAAGTCCAAAAAGAACATTTCTCATCAAAATTAATGCAAACCAGGAGACAGCATAATGACATTTTTAAAGTGTTAAAGATTGTCAAAAATTAAATGCCATGTTCAATAAAAATACTCTTCAAAGCATGAAATTTTTAAAAGACTTTCTTTTCAGTGGAAAAGACATGACTGAATCATAAGCAGCTAGTGAATCAATGAAAAATATCACAAGTAAAATTAGAAAATATTTTAAATAGTTTAATGACAAAAAATGACATACAAATTTTGTGAGGTTCAGCTACCAGTGCAGAGGTAATGTTACTGCATTTCTCAAACTCAGTTCTGGACTATGAAAAACTAAGCTTGCAATCCTGAGATTAAAGAGGTCCCAAGCAGTTATTGTATGAGGGGACAAACAAAAGAGAAACAGATCAGAAGGAGACCCAATGTGGTTTGAAAGTTTTTAAGGAATAATGGTGGATTAAAGATGGCTGACTCACTTCTTCCTTGTACCTGACTCCCTAACATAATAGACTAAGAAGTTCTTCAAAAGATCATCAAGTTCTGGGCCTGGGGCGCTATGATATCGGCTGTTTGGGGTTCTTTTTGTAAAGTGTATTTGTTCAGATGTTTGGGAACTACCTCTAGGGCCTTGCTCTAGCTGCCTCACTCCCGCTCCTTCCTGTATTAATCGCTGTTTCTACCAGGAGGCACTAATTGCCCTTAGTGTCTTTTTTCAGGTGATGATGCTACTGCTACTTTAGGATAATAAAGAGGAGCCTACAGGACTGTTCACAGTTAGTTCCCTCTCACTACTGTCAGTGCCATTTTACCTCATGCCCCGTGGTAGAAGTCAGGTGAAAAGTCTACCTCTGGTTTATGTGGTTGGGATCATCTGGAGTCTGATAAATTCCAGGAAAGGAGACATGAAGTGAACTATGATAAATGATGTTGCCTCTTGCTATGGCTTCCATGATAGAAGTAATGGCCATGACCCCATGACTCAAGGACTGAAGATGGTTTTAGAAGTAGAACTTTAGGAGTCATGAAGATTCTCCCTTAAAGAAGGAAATCAGCCTTTTGAATACTTTGATTTCAGGCCAGGTAGATTACTGATGTTCTATGCACAAGTCAATAAATGAATATTATTTTTCAAACCAATGAGTTTATGCCATGCCTTTTTAATGGTAGGAGTGGGTCACCGAAGCAAGAACAGATATGACTCTGTATAGAGTAATACAGTACAATAGAGTATGAGTCAGAATTCTCCAGAAAAATGGAACTTGTGTGTTTGTGTGTATGTGTCGGTGTGTGTGTGTGTGTGTGTGTGTGTGTGTGTGTGTGTGTGTGAGAGAGAGAGAGAGAGAGAGAGAGAGAGAGAGAGAGAGAGAGAGAGAGAGAGAGAG
>NW_026069479.1:5466-7918 GCF_014885135.2 Alexandromys fortis
CTGGAAGAGTTGCTTTATGCCATTTGATGTCTAAACCCTCCGGTCCTATTACTCTCTTTAGTTCCCATCAAAGGCATTTCATAGATCAATATGCCTATGGAAGCTTTTGCTATTTAATATGGACTGCTATCTAGTAGTGTCATATAGCGAACAGGCAAACAGTCTTCTGAGTACGTTCAACTTCTTTTATCCCCCCAGTTTTAAGATATATCCACATAAAGGGATGCTATAAAGGTCATCCCTCATCTCCCTGTTTGTTAAGGTCTTCAAACCATCATGATTCCTGATACATGACTGCACTTGTGTTCATTTTAATAGTTGAAAGAGAGCATACTGATCTATTCTTTTGCCAATATGACTTACTACAACTCTATATGAAAATAAGCATTGGAATATTTTCGTTTTAGATAGAAAATGTCTTGCATATTCGAGTCCTTTTGTTTATGTATATGTGTACATATAGATATATCAGTTGATAAAATTATGTTATTTAGTAATTCTTAACAATCTCTAATGGATTTGTATTAATTTTATTCTTAATAATAATAAAATAATACCGTAACATAATAAAACCAATAATATTTTATGCTGCTCTAACATTTTCATTTTTATCTTACTTAATAGTGATATATATATTACTATGGATTATATATATGTATATATACACGTATATATAATCCATTTTATATATATATATATAATGTTTTCTGTTTTTAGTGAGAAAACAGAGTGAGTGTTACAGAATTCTGTGCTCCAGGAACAGCGTGGCCATTGCCTCTTGAATGAACAGCCACAGTGCTTACCTGGAAAACAACTATACAAGATTGGTGCCATTAACTTTCCATCATAGAAAAGGAGGGACTCATAAGACGCTGCACCTTCTCAAGAAGCTATAGACAACAGTTGCTTGGAAAAAATAAGGACTTTTTTCTTTAGTGGTATATCAGCCCATAAGTTGTCAATGTGTGTACATGCATACACATAAATGAAAAACTACAATAAAAATTTAAAATAAAATCATAAGTGTTCATACAGTGGTTAGAAAGAATAAGCTTTGGAATGAAGAAACCTTACTCAAGTCCAGAGCGTTCCTGGAGATTTATCTTTTTTTTCCACAGGTAAACTGCTCCATCCCATCTTTCCAGCTGCATTCCTGTGCCCATGGAAACTCACAGGATAAGAACTTGTGGCCAGTATCCGGCTTTCAACTCAAGGGTAATGATAGTTAAAATCTCCTTCCACTCTGCTTCATCCCACCCACTATAGCCATCTATTTTCCGAGTGAAGAGTCAGGGGGAAATACTTAGTTGATTGTACCCCTCCTTTTATATCTAGTACAAATCTCATAGGCACGAGAGAGACAGACTCTTTAGCCAAGAGGAGTACAGTTGGCCCTGGCACTGCCTTCCTGCCCATGTTATGGTCACGAGTTTTCCTAGTCACGAGAGAAAGTGTGTTCCATGAGCATCTGTTAAGCAAGATGAGAACGAACATTTTCATTCCATAGTCCTCCTTTCAGAAATGCTTTATGACTGGTTTGGGCATTTTCCCTGGCAACCTGCTCTCTCTTCATTCTTGGAAATGGAAGTAAAATATTTGACATTTACTCCGTAGGAAGAGTCAGAATAATATGAAGGAAAATTCCAAGTTACTGCTCAAACTATGGCAAGCCCTATCCACCTACAATCCAGTTCCTGTTCTACCCCACCATGTCTGGACTACTTTATCTCTTTCTGTTGGGGTAGATGGGATTTCTCCACATCTACCTGTTTGTATATTCAGATAACCAAAGTCTCTAATAATGGCATCTTCATCATCATCTCTAGCATTTGTTCTGAATGTCACTGAAGTCTCTGTTCCTTTTTATCTACAAGGTGGATCACTGGATTTCCTTGCTAACCTTCCACCACTTACCCTTGATATAACCAGAGAGGAAAACAAATGTCATTCTAATTCACCCTACATGTTAAACCAAAGGCATTCAAAACAACTCGAAAATAATCACAGCTATACTGAACATGTACAAATTTTTATTATCATTATTCACAAAACAATATTGTTTAATAGGTATTTACATAACATTTATATTGCTTTGGTATTAAAAGCAAGGTAAAGATAATTTGTAGACAGTGATGTACGTATATTATATGAAAATGTCACAAAATATTACATAAAAGACTTTTTGGGGAAATGCCCTAGAACTATTCCTCCAAGTACTGTAAAAAATTATAATATATACTTTTTTGCCTAAAATCTGTTAGAGATTTTCCAGTGTTCTGACCACAAATGTCAAAGACCTTTTATAGTGTTAAGGTCTAAAGAGTACAGAATCAACTAATTCCTAAGGCTTTCTCTTAGTCTAGAATGTAATTTGCGTACATATGCGCGTTGGAGTGCACCTCTCTCTCTCTCTCTCTCTCTCTCTCTCTCTCTCTCTCTCTCTCTCTCTCTC
>NW_026069480.1:0-691 GCF_014885135.2 Alexandromys fortis
CATTGTCTGATATTGTCTAGACAGCAACATTTTGCCTTCTTCTTCTTCTTCTTCTTCTTCTTCTTCTTCTTCTTCTTCTTCTTCTTCTTCTTCTTCTTCTTCTTTTTCCTCTTCCTCTTCTACCTTTATTTTTGTTTTAAGTTTTTTGGGGGTATTAAGTCTTAAACACAGGACATGACCAACATTAGGCAAGTACCTTCTGACTGAGATATATTCCCCACCCATATCTACCCTTAGTTTGTTTTTCCCCATCTCACTGTCGCCAGAGGCAAACACTACGTAACACTTTTTTGTTTGTTTGAGACAGGGTCTTAGGTAGTCCAGGCTAGCCTCAAACTAACCTGAGGATAACCTGAAACTCCTGATCTTCCTACCTCCATCTCCCAAGTGCCAGTATTAGAGGCTGTGCCCCCATGCCTAGCTTCATTCCTGTGTGCTTTTTACCATACTTTTATTAAATAGACATCCATTGATAGTCAATATATGGTAATACTTATGCTACTAAACATACATAAATACATACATACAATATCATGTTGGGTTTTTTTTTTTTTTGCCCTTGCAATACTTGGTGCATTTGAAAGCTTTTAAGATGTTTTTTAAATTACTATTATTTTGGGTTTTTTTTATTTATTTTTTTATTAAAAATTTCCGCCTCCTCCCCGCCTCCCATTTCCCTCCCCCTCCCCCC
>NW_026069480.1:5132-7488 GCF_014885135.2 Alexandromys fortis
ATCACAGCTCCAAGGTTCTGATGCCTTCATCTGCATCTTCATGCCTCCCCATGCACCTACACTCATTTGTACATATTCACTCACAGATACACAGACTCACAGATACACACACACACACACACACACACTCACACACAGACACAAGGTCTGACTCTATAGCTGAGGCTGGCGTGAAACTCTTGGCGACCCTCTTGCCTCAACTTCCCGAGAGCTGGGACTCCAGACAAGAGCTGCCACACCTGGCGTCACACCTGTGTGTTTGTATGGTGAAGGGGATAGCAAACCTCTGGGGTCTCTTATAAGGCACTGATCCCATTACCTCCAAGAGGCCCCATCTCTTAACACCGTCATGCTGCAAATTACATTTGCTGTGATAAAACATTATGACCAAAGCCAGCTTGGGGGAAAGGATGTGCTTCCTCTTGTGTTTCCATGTCACAGGTCCATCCCTGAGGGAAGTCAGGCCAGGATTTCAGGCAGGAACCTAGAGGCAGAAACAGAACCAGGGATCATGGAGGAATGCTACGTACTGACTTGCTTCTGCTGGCTTGCTCAGCATGCTTTCCTGTAGAATCCAGGACCCCCAGCTCAGGGGTGGCACCAAACCCCATCAACCATTCAAGGAAATGTCCCACCAACATGCTCACAGGCCAGTCTGATAGAGACATCTCCTCATTGAGGTTCCTCTTCCTAGGTGACTCAAGCTTGCAGCAAGCTGGCAAAACACACACATCTGGGCTGTGCACGTAGTCAGCCCATGCAGAAGTTTTAGGATTATGCCTCTTAAGGGAACCTCTGACACCCGTCCTGGCCCCTCTTCTCACACCACAGCCTCCCTGTGACATAGTGGCTAAGTCTCATCAGGAGCAGCTGATGGGGGAGGAGCATCTGCAGCTCTTCTCTTGCACACAGTCACGCTCTTTAAAACTTGGGAGCCCTCAGGACCATCTGTCCCTGCCATGTGGAGGAAGCTGGTCTTTAACAAGAAATAAGAATGATGATTCAAAACATCCAGGAACCGGGGGTGAGTGGTGATGCCTTAGGATTCGTTTTCTTGATTCTAATTGCTTCCAAACTCAGCATCCCTCTGCTATCCCTCAGTCTATCATTCTCTCTCCTCCTTCCCTCCCTCCCTCCCCTTCTCCCCCCCCCCCGTATATATGTGGGTGGATGGGTGGCTACACATATGGGTGAGGGTGCAGACACATGCAGAGGACAGAAGGCAGCCTTAGGTGTTATTTCTCGGGGGTCATCGCCTTGTTTTTGAGACAAGGTAAAGCTCTCACTTGGCCTGGAACTTGCTGAATAGGCTAAGCTGGCTGGTCAACAAGCCTGGGGATCTTCCTGTCTTCACTCTGCAACACTGGGACTAGAAGCACATGCCACCATGTCTAGTTTTGTTTTGTTTGTTTCCTGAGTTCAATGGAAAAAATCGGGCCCTGGGATTGGAGAGATGGCTCAGTGATTAAGTGTACTTGTTGCCCTTACAGAAGACCCAAGTTCAAGTCCCAGCACCCACATGGTGGTTCCCAGTGACAGAATCACCCAGGGTCCTCTTCTCACCTGCAGCACCAAGAATGCACATGGGTAAAACATTCTTACATATATAATATTTTTTTTTTTACCTTTTTGATTTTCCGAGACAGGGTTTCTCTGTGTAACAGCCCTAACTGTCCTGGAACTCACTCTGTAGGCCAGGTTGGCCTTGAACTCATAGAGATCCTCCTACCTCTGCCTCCGAGTGCTGTGATTAAAGGTGTGTGTCATTACTGCCCAGCTATTTTTTAAAAATTTTAAAGACTCAAAAAAAAAAAAAAAGAAAAGAAGAAGAAGCCAGATCCTTATGCTTGTTACTAATTGAGCTACCTTGCCCAGTCTGGTCCATCATTCCTGACTGAAACAAAAAGACAAAAAAAAAAAAAAAAAAAAAGCCCTTGCATATCCATGTTTATTGTAATACTAATTGCAATAGCCAGAGCATGGAATCCGAATAGCTGTCCATCATCATCAGGTGAATGGATAAAGAAAATCTGGCATACACACATGGGAAAGCCTTATTAAGTTACAAAAGAAAAAGTGGAACCTAGCATTTCCAGGAAAATCGATGAACTGGGATCGCCATGTTACTTGAAATAAGACAGACAAGTTTCATGTATTTTCCCTCATATCAGGGAGTAAGAGGAAGACACGAAGTTAGAGGAAGGAATACCAGGGATACAAAATCAAGGTCACTGACGTTTTCTGGCTTCTAGCTTGCTGAGAAAGTGCAAGCCCTGAGGTAGAGGAGAGACCCTGCCTCAGAGTAGTTGGTGGAGCTCCACTCCACTTTCCTTTCTTCTGCTGTGACAAAAAAAAA
>NW_026069481.1:0-3491 GCF_014885135.2 Alexandromys fortis
CAAGGTGCGCTTACCGGGAAGATTCTAGCCTATGTCCATCCTGGGTCTGAGGAGCTTCATTGCGTGCATCTGCCAGGGAGAGCTGAGCATGGCATCTCTCCAGGAGCAGAGCAGAGTCTGACCTCACTTCCTCTTCCGCCCAGAATTCTATTCTGTTTTCTCCTCCCATCTATGTTCTAAGCTATGAGGCCAAGCAGTTGGTTTATTGCTCAACCAATGAAATCAACAGATTGATATATGACACTCCCACATCAAAGATCCATACCAAAGCAAATTATTCATCTCTATAGCATATCCTCCTTTAAATATATACAAAGATATATAGATAATATTTAGGAATTTGGGTGCAATTCTGTTAAAACTTCTTCCTCCTGTTTATTAGGTGAAGAAATTTTTGAGGGGTGCTCAAGGCAACTTTTCAGTGTATCTTGGTCCATCAAACTACATTAGCCTGGAATGAATCCACAGGTTCTCATCCTCCATGCAAACAAAAGAACCTATTTTTCAAAACAACATATCCTTAGATCCAAATTTTGAAATAAAGATACCTTTAAAGTATATAAGTTGGTTTAGCTTAGCAATCCCCAGAATCAAAGGTCTCTCTCTAGTCAAAAAAATTCAAGGAAAACACAATAATGTACATAATCCAGACTCTCTGTGAATTTTCCATTTTTACATGACTTATTTTTCCTTACTCCTTTTAATCTATGACTGTCTATACTCTGTCTCTTTAAAGGCTTTACCTTTTATTAACCA
Organism: Alexandromys fortis; assembly: GCF_014885135.2. NCBI lineage: Eukaryota > Metazoa > Chordata > Mammalia > Rodentia > Cricetidae > Alexandromys > Alexandromys fortis. The sequence continues at coordinate 757 of NW_026069481.1, forward strand.
TTTACTTCTTTTTATAACTGTCTATATTCTCTTTCTTCCTCTCCCAAGCCTACATACATTTATCCAACACTGTGACCCATTTAGAAATCTTTTCCATCTGAATTTGTCTTTATTGTGTATCAGTAATTCTTTACTGTCCAGGAGTGCTTCTTAAAATGCTAAGTGCTTCATAAAAATCTAAGTTGCACCATTTCTAAAGTATATATGGTATTTTCTGCTTGTTCTGCACAGCCCAGCATGGTGGAGTTGCTCGCTGCCTCTGAGAGCCATGCACAATGTCCCATCTCTAGGCACAAAGCACATCCATATTGTCACCAAGCAATCCGTAGCACATTGCTCATAAACACAATTCTAATGCTCAGTCTCCTGAAAGAGCCAGAGGTCATGCTGGCAGCATGGCCCAGAAATCCAGCATTTCAAAACAGTGATAACATTTTTTGCTACCACTGAATCAGAAAAAATCCTCTTAAAGGAGCTGCAGCATACCACCAGCAAGCAAAGTCCATTCAGAAAAAAAAAAAAAATGTGGATCACCTTTGTTTTATAGTGTCTAGAATTCTTTTCCAAGCCGTCTCAGGTTTTATTTGGATTTAGTCCACCATGTTGGGTGCAATTTATAGTAGAGAGGGGGATGCTTGTTTGCCATAGATTGCTTTTGATAGCATTGCCATTTTTATTATGTTGAATCTATCTATCCAAGAGCATGGGAGATCTTTCCATTTTCTGATATATTCTTCAGTTTCTTTCTTCAAACACTTAAAGTTCTTGCAGTACAGGTCTTTCACTCATTTGCTTAGTGTTATCCCAATATATTTTATGTTATTTGTAGCTATTGTAAATGGTAACGTCTTTCTGATTTCCTTTCCAGCCTTTTTAACATTTGTAAATAGGAGGGGTACTTTGAGTTGATCTTTTATCCTGTCATATTACTCAAGGTGTTTGTGATCCATTGGAGTTCCCTCATAGAATTTTTTGAGTCACTTATGTATACTGTCACATCATTTGCAAAAAGCAAAACTTTGGCTTCTTCATTTCCAATTTGTATGCCATTGGTCTCCTTTTGTTGTCTTATTGGTCTAGTTAGAACTTCAAGAACTAAGTTGAATAGATATATAGAGAGTGGACAGTCTTTTCTTGTTTCTGATTTCAGTGGAACTGCTTTGATTTTCTCTTCATTTAATTTGATGTTGGCAATCATCTTGCTGTATATTGCTTTTATTATGTTTAGATGCTATACTTGTATCCCTGATCTCTCCAATACCTTTATCATCTAAAGGTGTTATACTTTGTCCAATGCTTTTCCAGCATCTGAGATAATTGTTTCATTTTTTTCTTTCAGTTTATTTATATGGTAGATTATGTGATATATTTTCATATGTTGAACCATTCCTGTATCTCTGAAATGATGCCTACTTAATCATGGTAAATGATTTATCTTAATGTATTCTTGGATTCATTTTGCCAGTATTTTATTGAGTATTTTTGCATCAAAGTTCATGAGGGAACTTGGTCTGTAATTTTCTTTCTTAGCTGAATCTGTGTGTGGTTTGTGTTTCAGGGTTACTGTAGCCTCATAAAAATATGTTGGCAATGTTCCTTTTGTTTCTATTGTGTGGAACAATTTGAGGAGTATAGGTATTAGTTTCTCTTTGAAATTCTGGTAAAATTCTGCTCTGAAACAAGTGAACTCTGGGTTGCTTTTGTTTGGGAATTTTTGATGACTGCTTCTATTTCTTTATGGGTTACAAGTCTATTTAAATGGTACATCTGGTCTTGATTTAATTTTGATATGTAGTACCTATCCAGAAATTTCTCCACTTCTTTTAGAATTTTTCCAATTTTGTGTAATACATGTTTTTGAAGAATAACCCAATGATTCTCTGGATTTTCTAGGTATCTGTTGTTGTGTTTCCTTTTAATTTCTGATTTTTTTTAAATTTGGATGTTTTTTCTCTGCTTTTTGATTAGTTTGGTTAATGGTTTGTCGAGCTTGTTGATTTTTCTCAAGGAATCAGCTCTTTGTTTCATTTATTCTTTGCATTGTTTACCTAGTTCACATTTTATTGATTTCAGTCCTCAATTTAATTCCTGTCATCTGCTCTTTCTGGTTGAGTCTGTTTCTTTTTGTTCTAGAGCTTTCAGGTGTGCAGTTATGTCTCTAGTGTGAGATTTCTCCACTTCCTTTATATAGGCACTTCGTTCTATGAACTTTCCTCTTAGCCCTGCATTCATAGTTTCCCAATGGTTGGTGTATGTTGTGCATTCATTTCTGTTGAATTCCATAAACTCTTTTATTTCTTCTTTGACCCAGTGGTGAGTCATTTGAGCACTGTTCAATTTCCTTGAGGTTTTAGGCTTTCTGAAATAAGTGTTGTTTTTAAATTCTAATTTTTAGTTATGATTATCTGGTAAGATACAGTTGGTTATTTCAACTTTTCTATATCTTTTGACATTTGCTTTGTTACTGAGTATGTGGTCAATTTTAGAGCAGATTCCATGAGGTACTGGGAAGAATGTATATTCTTTTGTGTTTGGGTGGAATATTCTGTAAGATGTCTGTTAAGTCCATTAGAGTCATGACATCTGTTACTTCTTTTATTTCTCTGTGAAGTTTCTGTCCGGCTGATCCTTCTGTTGCTATGAGTAGGGTGTTGAAATAATCGACTCTTTTTTTTTATTTTTTTTTATTTTATTGAGAATAAGAAAAAAAAGTTTCCGCCTCCTCCCAGCCTCCC
>NW_026069481.1:6506-7666 GCF_014885135.2 Alexandromys fortis
TCTCTCATTGCTCTTCAATTCTTACCTCTTTGTTTTCACATTTTTGTTCATTATAATTTTCTTTTTTATTTATTTTTTAATTTATTTTTTTGTTGAAAAAACTTCTGCCTCCCATTTCCCTCCCCCTTCACCCCCTGCCCCCTCCCCCCACTTCTCTCCCCCTCCCCCCACTCCATTCCCGCCCCCCTGGAGTCTGAAGAGCAGTCTGGATTCCCTGCCCTGTGGAACGTCCAAAGTCCTCCCCGCTCCATCCTGGTCTAGGAAGGTGAACATTCAAACTGGCTAGGCTCCCACAAAGCCAGTTCATGCAGTAGGATCAAAACTTAGTGCCATTGTCCTTGGCTTCTCATCAGCCTTCATTGTCTGCCATGTTCAGAGAGTCCGGTTTTATCCCATGCTTATTCAGTCCCAGTCCAGCTGGTCTTGGTGAGCTCCCAATAGATCAGTTCCACTGTCACAGTGGGTGGGTGCACCCCTCGCAGTCCTGACTTCCTTGCTTGTGTTCTCCCTCCTTCTGCTCCTCATTTGGACCTTGGGAGCTCAGTCCAGTGCTCCAATGTGGGTCTCTGTCTCTATCTCCATCCATCGCCAGATGAAGGTTCTAAGGTGATATGCAAGATATTCATCAGTATGGCTATAGGATAGGGCCATTTCAGGTTCCCTCCCCTCAGTTGCCCAAGGTACTAGCTGGGGACATCTTTCTGAACACCTGCGACCCCCTCTAGAGTCAAGTCTCTGGCCAACCCTAAGATGGTTCCCTTGATTAGGATATATACTTCCCTGCTCCCATATCCACCCTTCCTTTATCCCAACCATCCCATTCCCCCAAGCTACCCCCATCCTCCTAGCAGACAGCAGGGCAGGCTTGGGGGGGGAGCTGGGGGGCTGGGGAACTGGGTCCTGTGTAGGAAAGACAGCCCTGCAGCAGGAGCTGGGGAAGGGGGGTTTGTGCTCTCTTCCGGGACAGGCCGCCCCTGGATAGTACACACTCACCCGTCCGGATGGAACTCCTCAGCACCCTTCATTATAATTTTCTGAACACAAAGTTGTCCTAAGTTCTGTGTTTAGATTTGTACTCTATTTATTTATTTATTTATTTATTTATTTATTTATTTATTTATTTATTTATTTTCGAGACAGGGTTTCTCCGTAGCTTTTTT
>NW_026069482.1:0-2886 GCF_014885135.2 Alexandromys fortis
AAAAAGCCCAGTTCTGCTTTCTTGGTAGCTATTGCAAACTTCCTCCCCTGAAATTGTGAGCCCCCGAAGTCCCTGCCTAAGCTTTCAGCTTGTGACTATACTTGGGCACCAACCCAGCTTGTGGTGGACATGTTATCACCGTTCACCTACAGTCTATAAAACTTTCCTGCCCTGCTCAGGTGCAGGACTCCTCTGGCCTCTGTCTCTGGGATGAGAAAACCCATCTGGGAATTGCTCTCCTCAAGATTCCTGTTATGCTTTTTCAATTCAGCTTGATCTGGTTTACTGCATTGGCAGAGAAAGTTATCATGGGGGGCAGTAAACCTATTAATTATTTGATATTTTCCTCTTACTGTTTTCAACATTTTTCTTTGTTCTCCGTGTTTAGTGATTAAATTATAACATGTTGGAGGTCCCTCAAGGTCATGTTCATATAATGTTCTATGTACTTCCCAACTCTAGAATGGTTTTGTCTTTCTCTAGTTTAAAGTAGTTATCTATTATAATTTTATAGAATATGTGTTTTATGCCTTTAGACTGATGTGGGTTTTCTTTTCTTCTTACATCTCCATGATTTGCATATTTGGTCTTTAAATAGTGATCTATGGAATCCATGTGTTATGTTTATATTTTCTTATTGTTTTATCTCTGTTGATGTCTCAATATTCTAATTCTTCTGTCTTATCATCTGTCCTTGATATTCTGTTTTCCATTTGGTCTATCCTAAAGGTGAGCTTTCTACTGAGTTTGTTATTTGACTGACTAAGTTTTCTTCATCAAAAATTTCAATCTGTTTTCAGTATTCCTATTTTTTATTTTATTTCAGTTTTACATCCTACATTGACTTTCTTTTTTCATTAAGTTATTTTAGTTCATTTTGTTTGCTTGGATCTTCTTTGTTTTCATTAAACATTCTTATGCTTTTTCTTTTAAATCACTTGTATGGGGTTTTATCTAATTAACTCTCACTGGGAGCCATTACTGTGAAAATGTTAGTTTTGAAGGGGTCATGCTGACTTGATTTTTCATGTTTCTTACATTACTGAATTGAGTCATATGCTGTTATTTCATTCATTAGATTTTTATTAGCTATATTCATTCAGTTAAAGTATTTATGATATTTAAGTTAAGGGACAAGGTTGTGATAGTTAGTGTGTGTAGCCCAGAAGTTAAGCCCTGAGACCATATACTCGGGGCACCTAGAATGACCTCTATATTACTGACAAAATAGACTATTAACTGCAGAGGCAAATGCAATTGATGTGTAGGTCCACTATGTTTATGTCCCATTAGTCAATTAAAAGCAGTGTTCTTGCTAACATTGATAATTCTCGGTGAACAAACAAGCAAGGGCAGTACAATTTATAATAAGACATTAGTTATTAAGATTGTAAGTGAAAGGGGTATGGGCTGGGTAAGGATGATATTAGGTATTAGATCAAATAAGTTAAGAAATCAAGATGAGAAAATTACCCAAGAAGAGAGAGTTGGGAGTCTATTATGGACCAGAGAGTTTATTATTAAAGATTTTTAAGTTTCTTGAGGTCATAGTTAAGAAATAAAAACAAAAAGGATATGAGGAGGAGAGAAAAAGGAAAAGAGGTAGGAAACGAGTTTTTGGCTGAATAATTTGTCTATTGACAAGAATAATGACATCACCCACTATTACTGTATCAGGACCTATCCATCTCTGATTTTACCATAGTTCTCATTTTATAAAACTAAATCTACTCATCTTCATCTTAATAACTGTTATCCACTCTTGGTGGTTTTTTCTTATGTTCATCTGTAGTGACCTTCTTTTTTTCTTCAAAATAATTCCGGACTGAAATTTGCTTTTCCTGATAGGAAAATAGCTACTCTCACTTGCCCTTAGTTTCCACTTGTGTGGTGTATCGGTTACCACCCTAAACCTTCAGTCTGTGTGTGCTTTTGTGCATCCCTCGTCACTTACAAGGAACTAACAGTTGCTTTTTTGGGGGGGGTGTGTCTAAGCTGGTCTGCATGTGTTTTTTTTTTTTTTCTGGTTTTTCGAGACAGGGTTTCTCTGTGGCTTTGGAGCCTGTCCTCGAACTTGCTCTGTAGACCAGGCTGGTCTCGAACTCCCAGAGATCCGCCTGCCTCTGCCTCCTGAGTGCTGGGATTAAAGGCGTGTGCCACCATCGCCCGGCATGTTTTAAACAGGGTTGAAACCATATTTTAGGGTTATTATTGAGAGTTCTTTGCCAATTTCTGGAATTTTTTTCTCGTTTGTAAGAATACTATTTGTTCTGCCACTGGACACCTTGGCTTCTTCCCTAGTTTATTTTTTTTATTCATTCATGCATGAAATTCATTTTTTCTGTGCTCTTGTTTTGGTGACTTTTTTCTGCTCTGTGTATAGAATTCCCTAAAGTATCTTCTGTAATGTTAGGTTAGAGGTCATAGATTGTTTTAATTTGTAGTTTTATTTAAAGTCCTTATTTATTTACCAATTTTAAAATGCTTTTTATGGGTATAATTTGGGTTGCTAGCTACATATTTGTAAAGATTGAACTTATAGCAACAGAGAAGCCTGATGTGTAAAGAAATTTACGCTAATTTGTAAAGAAATTGACATTTTCATCTAGCGGTTTTCAATTTTGTTCATTTGTTCTATAGTCTTAGCATTTTGACTATGGTATGTCTTGAGGGAATTTCTTCTTTGCTCATGTCACTTGGGGTTCTAAATGGCCCTTGTATTTTCAAGTGCATATTTTCCCATGGGTTTAGGAAATCTACTCTTCTTTCGTTCCCTACACCTTTAGTTTACATATCAGCTCCTTCTTCTATCCTATAGATTCTCAGTTTTGGTATGATGACCAGTTCTAAAATTCTTGAATATTGTAGTCAAACTTGTTTTTTTTT
>NW_026069482.1:5858-7518 GCF_014885135.2 Alexandromys fortis
CATAACAAGCCTCTGCATGCTGGGTGCCTGCTGGAATCCTAAAGAAGTTTCTCGTGTGGTCCTGGTACATATTCCCATATTCTTATGAGTTCTTGTTGCCAGTGTTACCCATTATCACAAGGTAGAGCTTATGAGTCCCACTAGAATAAAGAGAAACTTTGGAATAAGTATAGCACCAGATATGGGCTTACATAAAAGTCCCTGCTAGATCTCTCTACACTTGTTTCATGGTGTCTTACGGGAGGGACAATGGTGGCTCTAAAATTTTTGCTTAAGTGTTTCCTACAGCTAAAATCCTGACAACAGCAGGTGAACAAGGCAACATTTCAGGTGTTTATGGCTATGGAGCACGCTGGACCAAAACCTCCAAGGGGGATGGTCCAAGCTTGGCTAATGTAAATGCAGTAGGTCATTTAAAACCATAGTTCTCCTAAAAGTCTCCCCTTGCTTCTGACTTCTTGGGAACATCTGGAGACCCAACCCTTTGGGGACTGGTAGTCAGAGACAGGTATGCGCCTGTCTGATAGGCCAACCTAAGACAGGCACAGCCCAAAATGCTGGGGGGAGGGTTATGAAAATCCATAACTCCCACTAGGTCACCCAATAAAAATAGAAATAAATAAAAAGGGTAAGATGAGGCAGGGTGATGGCACAAGCACATGCCTGTGCATGCAAACTCACAATAAGTAAGCAAAATTGGTCAAGACAACCAGTCAGCTAAGCAAAAGCATGGTAACTAATGACACGTGCTCCTAGCCAATCACAACAAACCAGCAGTGACCACCAGTTTCCAAAAGACCAACCAGAAACATTCCTGCAGCAGCTTAATTTCCCTAACCCTATTTAAAAAAAACAACCCAACCTGTTTTTAATAAAGAGCCTCTGTATTGGAATCTCCTGGAGTCTGTGCTGTTGACTTCATGTCTTCTCACCCCCTGCTCCTAGGGAAATAGCAGCAGCAACAAGACAGCAAAAACTACAGTATATAGACCAAGTATTTGATATAAATAAACCATCAGTGTGCATGGTGAAAAGATGTAAAGGAGGCAATATTTCTATGCAACTCTTGGATCAACAAATTGTTGACATACATAGAATGATAAATTATGTACAAATAAGGAAATAATTAAAAAATTAAGCAATATAAACCATAACTAAAAATGTACTAAGAGACACACTAATGCACTTTAAGTAAATTAATATGGGATATCTATAAGAAGGTAGAGACAAAGCAGATATAAACAGAGCAAATAGATGATAAAGATAAAATTGCATAATTAATACCTAACTTATTATGTTAACATTTAACAAAATTGAATTTAAATGGTGTAGATGCTCAAAGTCGAAGACAGAGATTGTAGAATAGGTTTTTTAAAAAGAGAACTGTAGTGATATTTAATTTGTATTTTAATAAATAAACCTTGGCTAAAGTTCAGAAAGTAAAACAGCTACACTGAACAGATGAGGCTGTGGTGACACACAATTTTAACCCCAGTAGCCATACTAGTTTGCCATAGAAACCGGCTGGTTGTGGTAAACATCTTTAATCTCAGCCCTAGAGAGGAATATAAAATGGGAGGAGGCAGGTCTCAGTCAACCTCATTCTGAGATTCCTGGAGGAAGGATCACCATTTCAGACTAAGGTGATAGAAAAGTTATA
>NW_026069483.1:0-867 GCF_014885135.2 Alexandromys fortis
TTCAGTCACAGTCCAGCTGGCCTTGGTGAGCTCCCAATAGATCAGCCCCACTGTCTCAGTGGGTGGGTGCACCCCCCGTGGTCCTGACATCCTTCCTCATGTTCTCCCTCCATCCGCTCCTCATTGGGACCTTTGGAGCTCAGTCCAGTGCTCCAGTGTGGGTCTCTGTTTCTATCTCTATCCATCACCAGATGAAGGTTCTATCGTCAGTATTGCTATAGGATAGGGTCATTTCAGGTTCCCTATCCTCAGCTTCCCAAGGGACTAACTGGGTACATCGCCTTGGGCTCCTGGGAGCCACTCTAAGTTCAAGTCTCTTGCCAAACTTAAAGTGGCTCCCTTAACTAAGATATGTGCTTCCCTGCTCCCCTATCCCTTTATCCCAATCTTCCTGTTTCCCCAAGTTCCCCCAATCCTCCCCTTCTCGCTTTTCTCTCCCCGTCCCCCCTTATCCCCAACCCACCCCACACCAAGATCTCAATTTCTCCCCGGCAATTTTGTCTACTTCCCATAGCCAAGAGGATAACTATAGGATTTTCCTTGGGTTCACCTTCTTATTTAGCTTCTTTAGGTTCACCAGGTATACACTCCGTGACCTTTATTTAAGGCTAGACACCAATTATGAGTGAGTGCATCCCATGTTCATCTTTTTGGGTCTGGGTTACCTCGCTCAGGATAGTGTTTTCTTATCCATTTGCACGCAAAATTCGAGAAGTCATTGTTTTTCACCGCTGAGTAGTACTTTAATGTGTATATATTCCACACGTTCTTTATCCATTCTTCCATTGAAGGGTATCTAGCTTGTTTCCAGGTTCTGGCTATTACAAACAATGCTGCTATGAACATAGTAGAGCATATATTTTTGTT
>NW_026069483.1:3311-5000 GCF_014885135.2 Alexandromys fortis
CTCACCCCAATGATGTTTCTCCTGATGCTTGGACTGCATTGCCTGAACCTTTTCTAAAATTTTTTCAGTCACCATTGTCTCGTTAAACAAAGTTCTGTTCTCTTACTGTAGAACCTGAAACTGATTCTTGAGAAGATCATTGTCATGCTTAATCGTTTGTAGATGTTCAACCTCTGCCTTAAGAAACCTGGATTCATCTCTTAAAGACTCTATCAGACTTTTGTTGTCAAACCACTTAATACCAAGGAAAACTACTAATCTCAGAAGGATGTGGGGTGCTAGACACCTCTTGTAGGATCTCCCACATGGCACACTAAAAAAGACTGTTAAAATCCTGAATAATTATATTCTCAGACATTTTATTTATAAAAGGAAAAAAATTTTTTTACCTGCAATGACTGGTTCCTGCCAGAGGTGGCGAAAGTGTCCACTTGAGTCCAAGTGGAGAACTGGTCTGAAACAACTCAAAATCAAAATTTATTCAAAGTGACCCCTGCTGCTGGGGCGGTTTGTGTTGTAAAACAGCAAAATTGTAAACTTCCGTGTTCAGCTACAAAGGTCAAGGCAGAGAGGGAGGGGCTACCTCTACTGACACTGCAAGCCTGTGAGTGGAACAAAGCTCCGGCTGCAGGCCGCTTGGGACACACACCTGCGGCCTAGGCGCTGCCCCGTCCAGGCCTAGGGCAGGAGGGTAAGCAAGCGGGCCCGCCGGGGGAGGTGCGCTGCTGCTGCTGTGGCGACCACGACCGTGGACCAAGAGCGGGCAGGTGGGCGAGCGAGCGGGCCAGCGTGCGGGTGGTGCACTGTGGCAACCATGACCGCCCAGGACCTCCTGTGGGCGCAGCGGGCTACGGGGCGGGGGCAAATGTGCCCCAATGTTGGACGTCAAAATGAAGTGGTGGCTTATATTAATGTACACAAATTGTGATAGGTATTTGCACAACTTTAATGAAAATAAGACTCACGAAACCAAGGTTCCAGCTGAGTACAAGAAGTAGGAAGGGGCCCACAGCTTCTGCGCTCCCAATTTATCAGTAAACATACGAACGAGGTGAGCCTGCCCCCTTAGGTGCGGGCCTAACCCTACAAGTAACACTAACCAGTAACCAGTAATCATAAAATATAACCCTAACACTAACCCTAACTATAAACCTAAACCTAACCCTAACCAGTAATCAAAAAACACAACCCTAACCCTAACCAGTAACAAGTAACCCTAATGAGGAACCAGAAACCAGTAACCCTAACCAGTAAAAAGTAATCATAAAACATAACACTAACCCTAAACCTAACCAGTAACCAGTAATCATATAACATAACCCTAAACCTAAGCCTGACCCTAACCCTAAAATTAACCCTAACCTAACCAATAACGTTAACCCCAACCCTTACCCTAACCCTATACCTAACCCTAAACAGTAAGCAGTAACTAGTAACCATAACCAGTAACCAGTAATCATAAAACATAACCCTAACACTAACCCTAACCCAAACCCCTAACCCTGACCCTGACCATAAGCCTAACCCTAACCCTAAACAGTAACCAGTAACCAGTAACCAATAACCAGTATTTCTAACAGTAAACAGTAATCATGAAACATAACCCTAACAGTAACTCTAACACTAACACTAACCTAACCCCTAACGCTAACAACAGCCCTAACCCTAACCCTATACCTAACGGTAAAC
>NW_026069484.1:0-2846 GCF_014885135.2 Alexandromys fortis
GACAGACAGGCCAGAAGTCACAAGTGGCCACACCTGGTTCCCTGGATAGCTGGAATGTGAGGCGGGTTCCGCTAAGATTAGCAGTTAATTGGGTGAGGGGCAGGTTTTGTCAATAGAACATAACTATGGGTGTGAGGTTCTCTGCAGACTCCCTAGAGTGATGGTTTCTGTAATGATTGTTAGGGGGGAAATGGCTCCTGACAGATTATGTTATGCAGCATCCTACCTGGCCCCGTTCTAAATATTTTTTTAAATGTATTTGTTTTAATTTTATGTTTTGCGTGCAGGTATAATTGTGTGAGGGCATAGGATCCCCACGAGGTGCCGTGTGGGGGCTGGGAATTGCCGGAGGAGTAGTAGTGTTCTTAACCACTAAGTCATCTCTCCAGGGTCCCTAAATATTTACCTCCCTGGTTTTTTGAAACAAGGTTTCTCCATAGAACAGGTTGGCATTCAATTCACAGAGATCCACCTACCTCTGCTTCCTGAAGGATGTTATTCAAGGCCCGTGCCACTGCCTGGCAATATCTTTTGACACTAACTTGTTCTTAAGATTTTGTGAAAATTAATGTTTTTTTTTTGATGCCTTTTGACCTTCTAGTGCCATCTTGCGGCAGGAATTTACCGTTAAAATGAAGTTTGTTTTGCAAATGCTTAATTACTTGATATAGTTTAATTCTATGCATATTCAATATCTCATTAGGGGGGATTAAACTTTCAAATTATAGAAAGGAAGTGCTCGATTGGACTTAAATAATGACTTGTGGAATCATTTTGGAACACTGATGACAGTCAGTTCATTTAAGAAAACATATTAAAAGAAAAAGTACTTGTGCAGTTGAGCGTGTTTGAAGACCTGGACTCTGGTTCAAGGTCAGTCTCTGTGTTTATTACAGGAGCAAGAGAGATTCTGGCTGGCTGTGGCCCCAGTCTTTGCTGACCAGTTTTCTCATTCGTTGAATGTGTCATACTAACCCTTTACCATTTATCACTCTTGCAAATTAAGTAAAATGTATAATTAAAACATTTGCTAAATTTTGTTTGTTTGTTTTTGTCTTGAGACAAGGAGTCTCTGTGCAGTCCAGACTGAACTCGAACTCAGCACATAGCTCAGGCTGGTTTTGAACTCACAGAGATCCTCTTGCTTCTGCCTCCGGAGTTCTGGGACTAAAAGTCTGTGCCACCACACTCAGCATTTGCTAATTGTCGAGACTGAGAGCCATTTAGAGTGGTTGTTTTCACTAAACTCTGGGCAGCTGCTTAGCCGTTCAGAAGTTTAAGCAATCAGGACTGTAGAGCAAAGAATCAGCTAGGTCTGAAAGGCAGGTAGGCCTGGGGTTTTGGGGTCTAGTTTCTCAAAGCAAAGAGGCCACCCCTCTATTCCTTGTTGCCTTGTCTTCATAGTCTCTGGGCTCTCATCATGGAGCTGTAGAACTTGTATTTTCCTCTGAGTATCATCCTTAGGACTTTGCCAAAGTGCATCTTACTGGGATTTTCTCATCCCCACAATTTACAGAGGATCTAGCCAGTAAGGCCTGACTTCCTACCTACCTGGTCTCATGGGAGGCATCACAGTCAGGAGTTAACCCTCAGTGCCTTCAGGAACACAAGTCCGTTCACCTAGGAGCTGAACCTACAACTTCACTTAGATTTATTTCCTGACATCCCCTCTGGGTTCACAGACTTGTCCCTGGGCCTGTATCTCTCCTTCATAGTCTTTGTGACCACACTCTTAGCTCCTTTTGATGCCACTAATGGAAAACCTGGGCACAAGGGTGGGTGGAGGCTCAGCTGGAGCTCAGAAGTCAGTCCAGGGACTCGCTTGTGTCTCAGTATTAAAAGAACTGGCCTTGGGGCTGGAGGGATGGCTGAGAGGTTAAGAGGGCTTGCCACTCTTGCAGAGGATTTGAGTTCGGTGTCTGGCACCCACATCAGCAGCTCACAGCCACTCCAGCTCCAGGGGATGCGATGCCCTCTTCTGGCCTTTAAGAGTATCTGGCACAAATAAGGGCATCCACGTGCATCTGCACAAACATGTACACACAAATAAAAATTGAAATATTAAAAAAAGATAACTGGTCTCATTTAGTTAAGGGCATAGCAGTTGCAAGCATTTATGGAGCAAAACTGAATCTAAATGCATTGTTATCTTTTCTTTCACTGGAAACGATCTTTCTTCTGTCTCCCGGTATTTCCCAACCCACCTCTTCACTGGAAATGCCAAGACTCTCTTCAGACTTCTTGGGACCAGAGTTCCCATTTCAGCTCTAAATTAAAGTAGTGGTTAGTGATCAGGTCACAGAAACTGGGTCCAGTGGCATACACCTGTTACCCTTGTACTTGGATTGCGAAGGATGAAGGACCGGGAGTTCAGAATCATCCCAGAGCTGCATTAGTGACTTCTAGGCCAGCCCGAGTTACAAGAGGTCCAGTCTCTACCCCAGTCCTCCCCATCAAGTTTGGTCAACAATAAAGCATTTTAAAAAATGTGTGAGTGCCTGGAGATGTAACCCCGTGGTAAGTGTTTTCCTGGCACACACAATGCCCTGGCTTTCTACAGGCTGGCCCACAAGGTAAATGTCCTGAAGACTTAGGGTCTTATGGGGTGGCTCACAGTGAGATCTGCTGCCCTCTTGAGGGAGAGACCTGGTCAGGTGTTCTTATCAACTTAGACCATGAAATCCATTATGGACAAGTTCAACAGAACTGCCGTATACAGACTGCCCAGGCATGCTTCAGCATTGCCAGGGCAGAAAGAAAGAAAGAAAGAAAGAAAGAAAGAAAGAAAGAAAGAAAGAAAGAAAGAAAGAAAGAAAGAAAGAAAGAAAGAAAGAAAGAAAGAAAGA
>NW_026069484.1:16406-18837 GCF_014885135.2 Alexandromys fortis
GGGGGAGAGAGAGAGAGAGAGAGAGACAAAGAGAGAGAGAGAGAGAGAGAGAGAGAGAGAGAGAGAGAGAGAGCAAGAGCGCGAATACTCTTTAGCTAATTTGGAGAGGAGGAACAGTATGAAATACGGAATTACCTTTGACTCCTGGGAAGGAGTTACTGGATTCCTTGTTAACAGGAATGCCGGTGTGTCCCTGGTGATGCCCCTCTTGTTTCCAGGAAGTGTCAGATTTCCACTTTGGTCTCAAGTCAGCCTTGGAGATTTCTAAGACATGCAGCTAGATTACCAGCAGGCTGATCGGTGGGCAGATCTTTTGTGAAGACAAGTGGTGTCAATTAGCTAGTCCCTTCCTAAAGGATTTCAAGGATATGCGCGTCATATCTTTTTTTAATTGAGGCACTGAGTTTAATTAGGGTTGCATGTGGTGGGGGTGGTGTGTGTGCAATTTCCGGGCACACGGGCCACTGACTAGTGGTTTACACCAATGAAGGAAACGACTCCCTCCCTCCCAGTAACCATCCATTCTCAGTGGTGTGTTATGCTCATAATAAAACAGTCCCACACTAGCCCAGAATGGAGTGTAATAAAGGCTAATTTATTATTTAGGGAGGGGCCAGGCCTCCCAAGCTCACCACCACTGAGATGGACATCTCTGAGGTACACATTTTTGAAAAAAAAAATTGACTTTATTTTGTGAGCTTTTTAGGGACGAGTGTATAGATGACGGAAAACCAAAGAGGAGGGGAAGCAAGCTTCTTGCTCCCAGAGATGCCTGTACCTGCTTTGATATGAGACTGGCTCTTTAAAAGATGGGTCTGGAATAACGTTGCAGACGTCCTGTGTAACGGATGGACACTGATAACTACTCTCAGGGATCACGGACTCGCTTCTTCTGCCCTTCAATAGGTCCTGACATGTAACTCCTTTTGCAGTTGGCAATGATAGAAATTTTGCAACAGGCAGGGTATCAGAACTGGAGCAATGCACAACTAAACATGTAAAACACCCTTACTGAGATGCAGGCTAGTATCACCGCAGAATTTAAAATTATGCATTGATAAAGACTGACAGTTTATAGTGATCACCGTGGCTGGCAGTTTTAAAATGGCTACTAGCAGCAGCGGATGGCTGTAGGTTTTGGGGTATCACTGTGAGTCTCACTAAAGTCCACACGTGGGGTTGGAGGTTCACAGCATTGCTCGTTTAGCCTGCAGGAGCTCTGGGTTCGATCTATAGCACCACACACAAAACAAACGAATAAATAAATGCATTGTGGTAATAACAGCAGAACAAATGCTTTGCCAAAGTATGCAAAGAGGTGATTTGGCCTCTGGAGCAAGATGCTACCCACCACCCTCTTCCTTTTCTGCTCAGTCGATCCACATACACTGTAGCTCCTCTGCCTACTCAGTTGGTTTTCACTTTGTTATGTTTTTTTAAAGATACATATTTTTTACTTAAAAAATTTTTAGGTTTACTTTATTTTATTTTATTTTATATATGCATATGAGGATTTAGCCCGCAAGTATGTCTGCTGCACTACATGCATGCCTCCTGCCCACTGAGGTCAGAAGAGAGCATCAGATGCCCTGGGACTGGAGTTATGGGAGATCCTGAGCCACTGTGCAGGTGCTGGGAATTGAACCCAGGTCCTCTGAGAGAGTAATGAGTGCTCCTAACTACTGAGCTATTTCTCCAGCCCCTTGCTTCTATTTTAGAAACATGGAAAAATACAGAGCCAAAGAGAGCAGAAAAATGGAAGAATTTTCCCTTGATATAAAGGAGGACAGGGATTTAATTAGTATGCTATTCTATTGCTTCTATTGTTTTATTATAAAACCGATACACGCTTATTATAGAGTGTTTTAAATGAGTACCTTATTTTTAAACTCCCATCTGTTACTTCTTAACTAGCTTTCTTTGTTCTCTTTTGGATAATAGGAGCTCATGATTCCTTTCGAACCACAATTTTAAAATGAAAACAGAAGAATGTGGTTCTCTTGGAGGATAGTTTCAATTTTGCTTTTAAAAACCTTAAAGTGGTGGCGCATACCTTTCGTTGCAGAACTCAGGAGGTGGAGAAGGGTGGATCTTTGTGAGCATGAGGCCAGCCTGGTCTACATAGCGAGTTCTAAGACAGCCGGAGTTGCAAAGTAAGACCCTGCCTCAAAAAACAACAAAACAAGCAAACAAAAGCAAAAAACCAAAATCTAAACCCCCTAAACTTGGAAGTGTTAGGATTTTAAAAATTAATCTTTGAGAGATCTTGGTTCCAGGACAGCCAAGGCTATGTAGAGATAATCTGTCTCAAAAAACAAAGAAACAAACAAAAAATATTTTATTTATTTATTTATTATGTATACAATATTCTGTCTGTGTGTATGTCTGCAGGCCAGAAGAGGGCACCAGACCTCATTACAGATGGTTGTGA
>NW_026069485.1:0-1201 GCF_014885135.2 Alexandromys fortis
AAAAAAAAAAAAAAAAAAAGGTAAAAAACTAAAAACCACTGCCACCAACAAAAAGCTCACAAGTGCTCTAGGGCACCCATAAAGTTGAGCCTGCCAATTTTGCTTTCTACTCTCATCTATCTCTTCGGGATGCCAGCCAGAACTTAAGTATACTTCTTCCAGACTTCCTCACTCTTTGTCCAAGCTCCCCTCCCTTCCCTTTGTGCTGTGCAGCTGCTTTTCCGCCATTTGGTTGACCTCCATGCTAACTCAAACGGCATGGCTTGCCCCTCTCCTTTTTTTAAGCTCTTGCCTATGGTAAGTTTTTCTCTAAAACTATTTTTAAAAATCTTAATTTTTTTATTCCAGACATTCATTAACCCAGTAGTCACCAGCTATATTTAGCTACTGAAACACTGCACTTACCCTAATCAAAGGCCAACAAGTAATACTGAGTTACATTTACTACAAAAGCAGAATGAGTGAGGGTGCACCTGCCTCCAAGTCTAGGGACCCAAGTTCAATCACTATGACCCACATGCTGGAAGGAGTCTCCCAGAAGTTGTGCTCTGACCCCCACCTGCTCACTGTGGCATGTGTGCACACACTCCCAAAAAAAGAAATTAACAACAGTTTAAAACAAGGACTAAGGGGCTGGAGAGATGGCTCAGAGGTTAAGAGCACTGACTTCCAGAGGTTCTGAGTTCAATTCCCAGGAACCACATGGTGGCTCACAACTATCTGTAATGAGATCTGGTGCCCTCTTCTGGCCTACAGGTTTAACATGCAGATAGAACATTATACATAATAAATAAATTTTTTTAAAAACTCTAAAACAAGGACTAAGAAATAAATAGAAAATATTTTAATTTTTAAATTAATATTGAACGTGTTTAATTAATTTTACTTATTTTTTTTAAATAACTTCAATCTTCTGTGGTCTACCTGCCTCAACCTCCCAAAAGCTGGGATTACATGCATGAAGCACATATCTGACTGGTACTTACTAATTTTAACATGTATCGAACATAGATACAAGTATATATTATATTAGTATACAAATATACAATAATTTAAGTATTTTGATCACATTATTTAACATTTCATATTCTTTTTATATTTATTATTTAAATAACCTGTGGGAATAAAAAAACATAGTACACTAAAATTCCTATTCTTTTTTTTTTCTTTTCTTTTTTTTTTTTTTTTGTTTTGTTTTGTT
>NW_026069485.1:5586-7558 GCF_014885135.2 Alexandromys fortis
ACAAAAAACCAAAAAAAAAAAAAAAAAAAAAAAAAACACAAACAAAAAACAAAAAAAACCCAAAAGCACTAACAACCCCAATTTCTTTCCCAAGTTATTCAATAGACTTGGCACCCAATGACTAATTCTAAAAATTGATTCTCTCATCGCAGGGTTCAGATTTATTAGCAATGAAAATATTCAAACCCCAAAGCTGTAAACAAGACTTGAAGTATAATGGTGGTATTATTGTGGTAAGTCCACATCATTCATAAACAAGATTCATTTCCACTCAGACCATAAGGCCTACAAACAGGGTCACCTTATTCCTTTATGGAACACAAAATATGTATGTATGCTTATTGAATATCATTAAGTTATTCGAAGAGTAGTGAACCTTCATTTCTCAACTGATGATGCAGTAAAATAAACAGCAGAGAGAAACAATATGTAAACTATCTCTTCCATCTTTTCATTCTATAGAATTATGATAACAGAAGTCCAGAGCCTCAATACAGACAACCCACATGAGCACCACAGAGCTGAGCTATCCCAGCTACAAGGAAGGAGTAACTGCCACATCTTGTTTACAGGCTCCCCAGAGCAGAGCCAAGACATTGTTGCTTAAAAGCAAGACTAAAAGCTTTCCTAGAGATAAATCAAAGTGAGCCATTTAAAGTGTTAGCAGACTAACACTCAGCTAAAGACAGATGATCTAGTAACAATCATTCCAGTCTAGACTTTAGAACTGTACAAGAAATACTAGTCAAAATGCTGTAAGCCAAATGCCTGTTTCAACTATTTCCTGAACTTTTCAAAACCTTGGAAAGAATAAGGGTATTTAATCTTCTCCCTCTATTAGAATACCCCCTTCCCCATTTCCTCCTCTACCTGCTCTGACAATTCATCTCTCCCCCTGTGGCAGGTATGTGCTGCCAAGGAGCTTGCCTGTTTTCTCTACTTTTACTGCTCCCTTATAACCTCTCTCAGCTCCCTCCTGGAACGTCCTCGAGGATTCCACCCAGGAGCTGCTTACTATGTCCCACAGCTTCTCTGCATGCTCCTGGCTGCCCCCTCAGATGTGCTTGCAGTTCCCTCTGGAAATTTCCTCTCCTGTCCTCCCTTTGGAGCGGCTTGCTTGGCCACTTCCTTAAGCCCCCCTAAGTCCTCCCTCGGGAAGTGTTCCTATACTTTGTGACCCTGTCCCTCTCAGCGCCATCCTGGAAGTCCCTGCAGCTTCTTCTCTTTGTCCTCCTGGGCTTGTGATCCTCTCCTTGCCTCCTCCCACTAAGAGCTGTCTGCTAAATACTACAGCTTCCTAAGTCCCCTGTCTCTCAGACTCCCTCATGGGAGTCTCTCAGCTTCTCTACACACTTGTGGCTTCTACAATACTAGAACCCTCCCTCAGGTAGAGTTTCTGGTTGTTCCTCTTTCCTCCTTGTCTACATTGTTCTCTGTCTACTGGAGCTTTTTGGAACCCTTGATTTTTCCACACTGTGTTCTCATGAAATCTTCTAAGAATATTATTTATTCAAAGACATTCTTTGCCTCAGGATTTATAAGTTCTTTAAGTGTGGTTTAAAAAAAAAAAACCTATACCTTAGTGTTTTAGTTAGGGTTTCTCTTGCTGTAAAGAGACACCATGACATGGCACCTCTTGTAGAAAACATTTACTGGGGTGGCTTACAGGTTCATTGCCAACATGGCAGGAAGCATGCTCACATGGTGGAAGACATGGTGCTGGAAGGGGCTGAGAGCTACACCTGCATCAGCAAGCAGCAGGAAGAGACTCAGACCCCAGTAACAAGGCCACACCCCATTTACATTCAAACCAGCACACCTAGGTAATCTTAATGTGCTACAGAACAGTATATGTAATTCAACTCTTGTGCGTGTGTATATGTGTGTGTGTGCGTGTGCGTGTGTGTGTGTGCGTGTGTGCGTGTGTGTGTGTGTGTATATGTGTGTGTGTGCGTGTGTGTGTGCGTGTGTG
>NW_026069486.1:0-1661 GCF_014885135.2 Alexandromys fortis
CCAAAGGTCCTGAGTTCAATTCCCAGCAACCACATGGTGGCTCACAACCATCTGTAATGAGGTCTGGTGCCCTCTTCTGGCCTGTAGGCATACACAGAGACAGAACATTGTATAATAAATAAATAAATAAATAAATAAATAAATAAATAAATAAATAAATGAACCTGGCATGATAGCACACTTTAGTCCTAGCACTCAGGAAACAGAGGCAGGCAGTTTGGGGTTCAAGACCAGACTGGTCTACAGAGCAAGTTCCAGGACAGCCAGGGCTACACAGAGAAACTGTCTTGAAAAACCAAAAGGGAGGGGGGGAAAATTGGGAAGATGGCTCAGTTACAGTTAGTACTTGCCATGTCAGCATGAGAACCCTGAGTTTGATCCCCAATATCCATGTAAAATAAAGATCAGGGGCCGGAGAGATGGCTCACTGGTTCAAATGCTTGCTTTGAGTTCAGGTCCCAGCACCCATGTCCCAACTCCAGCTCCAAGGCATGCCCTCTTTTCTGGCCTGCATGTAATGTGCATACTAACACACAAGCACATATATGCACATAAGAATAAAGATTTAAGAATAAATCTTTTAAGGATCCACCGCATGGTGGTGCTGGGAAAATAAACCAAGACAACATGGCTGAGGCTCTCTGCAGTAATACTGACTACCACTGCTGTGACCTTACGGCCTCACTCAAAATCCTGCTTATAAGGAGCTAACCAGCCCCTCTTTCTAGAAAGTTCCATACCTTAAGTCAGAAGACGGTTTCCCTGAAGCTCCAAAGCACCTGCCCTCTGTGGGTCCCACCTTAAAGAAACCTCTTACCCATCTGCCTGCCAAGGCCCCAGCTCTGGGTCAGCCTCTGTAAGCTTCCCCTCACCAAACTCTAGAGCTATCAGGGTCGGGAAGGACAAGGCCTACAGTGTAAGCTGTCCTAGGTTGTGTGTGTGTGTGCAGGCCTTGCGTCCACAGAGTGCAGGCACATGGAGGTGGAGAGCAACCCGGGTGCTGCCGCCCAGGAGCTGTCCACTTTGTTAGTGTCTTTAACATTTCTTCGTTTTGGCTAAGTGGTGGTGACACACGCCTTTAATCCCAGCATATGGGAGGGGGAGGCAGATGGATCTGAGTTTGAGGTCAGCCTTGTCTACAGAGTGAGTTCCAGGACAGCCAGGGCTATAAGAGAATCTCTGTCTTAAAACTCCCCCGAGTTGTTCTTAATTATGTGTATGCGCATGTTAGTGCAGGCTCCCTTAGAGGCTGGAGGAGTTGGTCCCTTAGAACTGGAGTTACAGGTAGTAGTGTCTGCTAGATGTAGGTGATAGGAACTGAACTTGGGTCCTTTGGAAGAGAAGTTCTTTTTTTGTTTGTTTGTTTCGAGACAAGAGTTTCCCTGTAGTTTTAGAACCTGTCCTGGAACTAGCTCTTGTAGACCAGGCTAGCTCTTGAACTCATAGAAATCCACCTGCCTCTGCCTCCCGAGTGCTGGGATTAAAGGCATGCACCACCACACAGTGGAATAGACGTTCTTAACCTGCGAGCTGGCTCTCCAGCACCACCTTGGCCTCACCTATTAGGCTGCACTGGTGGATCTGCTTGTCCCTACCTCCCCAGTACAGGATTACAGGGTCTTCCTCCCTCCCTCCCTCCCTCCCTCCCTCCCTCCCTCCCT
>NW_026069486.1:5425-7671 GCF_014885135.2 Alexandromys fortis
TCAGCCCAAAGAGCAATCAGGGTTCCCTGCCCTGTGGGAAGTCCAAGGACCACCCACCTCCACCCAGGTCTAGTAAGGTGAACATCCAAACTGCCTAGGCTCCCACAAAGCCAGTACGTGCAGTAGGATCAAAAACCCATTGCCATTGTTCTTGAGTTCTCAGTAGTCCTCATTGTCCGCTATGTTCAGCGAGACCGGTTTTATCCCAGGCTTTTTCAGACCCAGGCCAGCTGGCCTTGGTGAGTTCCCGATAGAACATCCCCATTGTCTCAGTGTGTGGGTGCACCCCTCCCGCGAGTTCCTTGCTCGTGCTCTCTCTTTAGGCCCATCTTTCTATGGGGTCTGAGGACTAAACTTAGATGCTCCCTCATGCTTGTGTGATAAATGTTTTACCAAATGAGCTGTCATTTCCCTGGCTCATTTGTTTGTTTGTGGTGCTGGGGAGGCTCAGGACTTCATACATGATAAGGAGGGTCTCTACAACTGTGCTTCAGGGCCTGGCCAGTTGATTATACATCTTCACAGAGAACAGGACTTAATTTTGTTGGCTACCACCTCCGAGCACTGAGCAAAGACACTGCTTGTTCCTTACAGGGAATGTGCAAGCAGCAGAGGTAAAAGAAACAAAGCGGGTATGGTAGGACGTGAGACTAAGGGTAGAAGACCATAATTCAAGGCCACTGCGAGCTACACAGCCCATGCCAGGGCAGCTTAGAATTCATCGTGAGACCACATCTTAAAAGAAAAATGGGCTGGAGAGACAGCTCAGAGGTTAAGAGCACTGGCTACTCTTGTAGAGGACCAGCGTTTGATTCCTAGCCATGCCTAGCACCCACATGGCAGCTCACAACTGTCTATAATCCAGTTCTAAGAGATCGGATGCCCTCCATGGGCAAAGCACATACACAATGCACAGACATATATTCAGGTAAGCATTCATACACATAAAAAATAAGTGAAATATAAACATAAAGAAAGAAAATTAAAAACAAAAACAACAAAGAAATGGAGGACAAGAGGGGAAGAAATAGAAGAGGAACAAGAACAAGAGGAGGTCAGGGGAACAACAGGGCACCAGAAGGTTGGCTGTCACTGTCCTCACCCTTGGCAGCAGTCAGCATGGTGGAAGCCAGTTCACACTGGCGGGTCTCCAGGTGGCCGAGGATGAACCAGCGGGGGAAGCGGTTGCTCATGATGGAGTCCAGTGGGTTAGGGTGAGCTTCTCCAGCTGGGAATGTTGTCTCGAGTACAGGCAGCCTGGGACAGGGGAAAAGCAAACACAGGGTGAGCTGGGGCTGCCACTTCTTCATCTATCCCTGCCTAGAATCTTCAGTGAGGCATTGGAGGAGGTGGCCCACGGTTCAGTTGGTAGAGTCTGCTAAAGACTCTAGGCTCCACGCCCAGCACTGTAGCAAAAACTGCCTAGGATTTTAATGGCTACTATCATACAGAGAAGATATATGTATATATGCTGGCAAGGATGGGGAGAGAGGGGAACTTGTTGCAGTGCTGGGGTCTGAGCTTAGTATTTGAACAGTTGCCTAGTAAGCACAAGGTCCTGCATTTGGTCCTCCACTCTAAAAACGAAAAACAAAACAGAAGCTTATCTACAATTGCCATGTGAATTAATATAAGATCATAGAAAGCAGAAGTTCCTGGGGAAACTAAAAATAGAACTACCATATAACCCAGCAATCTCACTGCTGGGCACATGTCCACAGTAATAGTGTGTCAAAGAGCCAAGATGCTACCACAGTTCGCAATGGCCACGTGTGATAGTCAACACACATGAACACGATAAACAGCTACAGAAAATGTAACACTTACCTACAAAGGAATACTATTCAGTCCTAAAAAAGAATGCAACACCACCACTTGAGTCTGGAGCAGGATGGCATTACATTCACTGGAATAAGTCAGGTGCAGGGAGGAACACCACACCACGTCAGACACAAATGGAAGCTAAGGCAGATAAACAGGCCAGCCATGGTGACCCACACATGCCCTGGCAGCACTCCAGAGGCTAAGGCAAGAAGTTTCAAAGTCTCAGGCCAGGGCCTGGAGAGATGGCTCAGCAGTTGAGAGCACTGGCTGCTCTTACAGGGGACCCAGGTTCAATTCCCAGCACCCACAACTATCTGTAACTCCAGTTTCAGGGGATCCAACACCTTCACACAAACTACATGAAGGCAAGACACCAATACATAAAATAAAAATAAATTACTTTTTAAAAAAAAATATTTATT
>NW_026069487.1:0-2663 GCF_014885135.2 Alexandromys fortis
ATACATGATAAGCACCACTGCATTCTTGGGTTTTTATTCCTGCAAATAAGCACAAGGCTTTACTCAGATACACAGGCCGTGTTAGCCAAAGGTTTCCAGCGAAATAATTCTTACTTTATCTCTGCTTATCTAGACGTTTTTATCTTTAGACTTCACTGTATCTAAGAAAAGTAGAAAGAATATTAATAGTGATGGGTTAAGAAAGTAAAACTTAAGAATTGGTGAATTACTGTACAAAGTACTAAATCAAATGTTAAGAATAAAAATGTACCTTTTGTAAAAATTTTGTTAAATGTTGTCATTGCAGAGTCAGTTGATAAGGAAGGGGATTTAACTCAACTATGCAGTCAAAGCAGCAGAATTTGTATCTACACACCAAGATTGCAACACAAACACAGGGTTGGTGGAACTTCTAGGATCACCTGCTATCTCTGCGCTGGGGTAGCCAAGAACCAGAGAGAGGCCCAGGGCTTTCTTCCTTCCCCCGTGTCTTATCCTGGGTTCCCTTCCGTTGAGCTATTTCAGAGTTTTAACCAAAGACACAGTGCTTTGCAGAGTTGTGTGGCTCGTCTGATCAGACGACTAAGCCTGAGAAGGCTACAGGGATTCTTACTGAAGACAGCGTGAAGGAAGTGTGGGTTGCCAGGGTCACCTTTGAGATGGGTGTTGGGAAAGATGGCACCTAGGTGGGACTGTCACCTTAACCTATAGGGCTTGTGCCTCCGGGGTAATAATAGAATTAAACAGATTGTAAACATCCACATTACACAAGAGAATTGAGAATTAGCTGTTGTTTGGAAAACCAAAGACGGCCTCAAAATTAGACCTCTGTGGGTGCCGTGCCAAAAGGGCCTAACTTCGGTCTACCCATGACAGACAGTCTAAAAATAACTGCCCCGTACCCTTCAACCATACCTAAATCAAGGAAGATAAACACGGTGACAAACCGTATTAGCTTGGAGGGAAACATGACAGCTCTGAGGGTAATCAGATCCTGAACTGCATCCTGATTGGAAAGGAAAACAACCACACCGGGATTATTGAGCGCAATGAGGGGCATTGCTTGAATGTGGACTATCGGATGCTTGTACACATTAGATAAGAGCATCGCACCACTGTCCGCTCTGCTGAAGTTGATCATTTTATTGCATGAAGAAGAACATGCTTATTGAAAAACACAAAAAGAAGGGCCGGTGAGATGGCTCCGTGGGGGAAAAGTTCACTGAGCCTGGCAACTGGAGTTCAATCCATGGGATCCACATGGTGCATGGAAGGAAAGAACTCCCAAAAGTTGTAAGTTGTTCTCTGGCTTCTACACATGTGATCTCTCTCTCTCTCTCTCTTTCTCTTTCTCTCTCTCTCTCTCTCTCTCACACACACACACACACACACACACACACACACATACACACACACACCAATAAAAAATTAAAACTATGATAAAATATTTACTAAAAGTATATCTTCGACTTACTATAAAAACATACTGAGCATGTGTGACTTACGAGAGAGAGATGGAAGGAAAGAGGGACCCGATGAAGGAAGGCAGGGAAGGCAAGTAAAGAGCCGAGAAGACCGGGAGCGGAAGGTTCTTACACTGATCTGTGCGTTCAAAACGAAAATAACAGAAAACAAAAACACAAAAGAGTTGCCAAGTAAGGGCTCATTTTCTCCAAGAATGGCATTTTAAAGATAATGCCTAAAATTAGAGCATGAACATGGACAGGCGCAGGCACAGCAGTTCCCAGACTGTGTTCCCTGGGGGCACAACAGCACCGCAAGAGTCCATGAGTTATCTAAATTGAAGCATCTGCTGGTGCTCTTTCCTTTTCTAATATTTATTTTGGAAACAACTGTACTCATTAGGAATTCACCAGAGAGATTCCATACGCCTTTAAGCCTAAGGGATCTGTAGGAGTCCTTCAGCAGAAAGCGAAGACCGCGGAGTGAGAGGACTCAGATTTGTTCCTCTGCAAAGGAACGGGAGGATAAAGCAAAGGAAGGAGGGTGGGAGGAATGGCAGTTATGTGACGTCAGCTGTGTAAATGGTGACGTGAATCCTCGTTAACATCATCTGTGCCCTCCAGACATCATGGACCATGGGGGGGGGGGGGGGGGGGGGGGCCATGCAGAAGCAGCACTGAGGCTTGCATTAGAGTCAGGTCAGGGGAGAGGCAGGAGTTTTAATAATATAAAGCCTTACGACCTAAAAACAATCACAGGGAGCGGTTATACAAACTTTCTTTAAAAAGTGCACCCATCTCAGGTGGTCTTGTGTGGGTACTGAGTATTTTGTTATTATGAAAACATAGCTTGTTAAGTCAATATCTTACACATACCAGTTCCTTACCTTCTTATTGGTAAATCTGTTGAATTTATCTTCCTATTAAATCTTTTGATTTAATATATATTTACTATATAAAGCCGATGCCACACGAAGGAAGTTTCCCCAACTAGGACATCGTGAGACCCAACATCAATCAGTGTTTAAACAGCTCCTGCCACCAAATCCTCCCCTTGGTATCCATGGTCTAACAGAGCCATTGGGCTAAGCTGAGGATATTAACTTATAATTGAAATAAGGTAATAAATAAGTTTATCAGTTCTAACTGTATTTTTTTTTTTTTTTTTTTTTTTTTTTTTTTTTTTTTTTTTTTTTTTTT
>NW_026069487.1:5960-7697 GCF_014885135.2 Alexandromys fortis
AAATAAATAAATAAATAAATAAATAAATAACACACAATAAAAAATAAAAACAGAAGGACAGAAACTACATAAGCATCTTGAATAATGCTGAAAAAGCATTTGATAAAGCTCAATATGGCTTCATGACAAAGTCCTAGAGATATTAGGAATAGATAAGGCATACCTCAAGAAAACAAAGGTTATCTATAACAAACCTACAGTCAATATTACATTGAATAGAGAAAAAACTGAAAGTGTATCCTCTAAAGTCAGGAATGAGATAGGATGCCTCTCCTCTCATATTTAATATTTGCTTGACATCTTAGCTATAGCAATTAAACCAAAAAATGATAATACCTGGATAAAAATAGGAAAGGCAGAAGTCAATTTATCCATATTTGCATATAAAAGACCCTTTAGACTCTATCAGGAAACTCCTATACCTAATAAACACTTACTAGAAGATGGCAAGACCTTCCAGTCTTGGACTGGAAGAATTAATAAGAAAACATCTCTACTACCAAAATAAACATATAAATTAAATTAAACATATAACTTAAATATCTATTTAAAATTCTGATGCCATATTTCACAGATATAGAAAGCACTATTCAAGAATTCATAAGCAACCACAAAAAAAAAAAAACATGAATAGCTAAAGCAATCCTAGGGAGTAAAAACATAGTTGGAAGTATCACAGTATCTCACCTCACATAACACTGTAAGGCCACAGAGGTAAAGAAAACAGACTAGAATTGAAGACCCAGAAATAAGCTGACAAAGCCATGCCAATACAATCCTTGACAAAGGAGAAAAAAGCATACATAGGAGAAAAGCCTATCAACGATGGAAGCAAAACTAGATATCACTGTAAAAGAATAAACTTAGATTTATATCTTTTACCTTGTACAAAAATCAATCTGAAACGAACCAAAGACCTTAAATTAAAAGCTAACATGCTAAAACCATGAGACAAAAACCAAGGAAATGCTCTTCAAGATCTTGGGATAGAGGAGTTTTCTGAACTGGACCGCATTGGCGCAAGAACTAGCCTCACAAGAGTCCATCAACAGATGGTGCTGCAAGAAATTCAGGTTTCTGAACAACTAAGGAAGCTACCAGCAGAGTGCAGAATGGGGAAAAAAATCTTTATCGTCTGAACCAGGATGTGTGAAGAACTGCAGAAATTTAATACCAAAGAAATAGAACTGCCAATTAAGAATTGGACCAATGAGCAGAACAGACAGTTTCCAAAAAGGAAGCAAATGGACAAGAACTATTTCAAAGTGTTCAGCATCCCTAGTCATTGGATAAATGCAAATTTAAAATATTTTGAGATACCACCTCACTCTTTCAGAATGGCTGTTGTTAAGAAATCTGACGGCAGGGACTGAAGAGATGGCTCAGCAGTAAAGACCACTTCCTGCTCTCTCCTGGGACCCAGGTCTGATTCCCAGCACATGATCAGTAACTCTAATTCCAGGGTATCCAGCACCCTTTTTTTTTTTTTTTTTTTTGGCTTCCACAAGAACCAGGAATGCACACAGTACACACATTTCCATGTGGAAAAAAATAAAAAACACTTATCCACATAAAATAAACTGTTTATAAATTGATGGTGGCGCACGCCTTTAATCCCAGCACTCGGGAGGCAGAGGCAGGCGGATCTCTGTGAGTTCGAGACCAGCCTGGTCTACAGAGCTAGTTCCAGGACAGGCTCCAAAGCCACAAAGAAACCCTGTCTCGAAAAACCAAAAA
>NW_026069488.1:0-2342 GCF_014885135.2 Alexandromys fortis
CAGACTGGCTTTGAACTTGCAAACTTCCCCCTTCACCAAATGCCCTCTCTAGGACTTTGGATTTCATTAGCTCAGTAAGCATTCTGAGTCATGACATAGAAGCAACGTCAATGTTGGCTTTAGTTGGACAAGGAGAAGTTAGTTTTCAAGAAGATTTTTCGGAGCCATATGTGGCTCATGCTTATAGTCCTCATGCTAGGGAGGAAGATTGCTGTAAATTTGAATTTGATGTTAACTTGGTCTACAATGTCAATTTCAAATCATGCAATGCTTCAAAGTGAGTCCTTATCTCAGAAACTGCTCCATGCTCCCTCATGGAGACCTCATTGATGTTACCAATTTTTTTTTTTCTTTTTTCCTAGACAGGGTTTCTCTGTGTATCCTTGGCTGTCCTGGAACTTTTGTAGGCTAGGCTGGCCTTGAACTCACAAGGATCTGCCTGCCTCTGCCTCCCATGGTCTGGGATTAGAGGCGTGTGCCACCTTTCACTCAACTTTCTCAATACTCAGGGTAGGAAGCCAGATGTGGGTTCTAGTTTCTATAATATCATAAATGAGGAGGTAGAAGACAGAATTACTGTAAGTTTGACCACTTGTGTCGTCTGTATAGCATGTTCTAGGCCAAAACTTCACAGTAAGACTTATCTAGAAAAACAAAATCGCTCCACTTTCCAAAAAACCTCATTTACGTAATACCAAGGATATTATCTCTAGTATCCACCATTGATCAGAATTTGCATAGGTTCGAGTTTACATCAAATAATATAAGCCTGGCATATTTCCCACTCCTACACCCTCTAAATTCTCAATTGTTATTTACATTTTTCCCACCCTGCTAAGGTTGAAGATGAAAGAGGAAGAATGGCGAGAAGCTCAGAGAGGCTTTAACAAGGTGTGGCGAGAGCAAAATGAGAAGTACTACTTGAAGTCTTTGGATCACCAGGGCATTAACTTCAAACAGAACGACACCAAGGTCCTGAGGTCTAAGAGCCTACTTAATGAGATTGAGAGCATCTATGATGAGGTAAGCTGGGTGAGCTACATCTCTGGCAGCTTTGGTCTCTGTTCAGCCTGGCTTTCACTCTCCAGTCACTGAGAGCTGCTGATTCTTTCTTCTTGAGTAGAGTCCGTCATAACTTTTGATTCCTGGTCTACATCTTAGACCTAAGCCTCCTTGTTACACTTAGTCCTTCCTCTAGTTTCTTAATTTATCATTCTGGTTTCAGTTTATACCTTTGGTCCCCTTCCCCCCACTTCTCCCAACAAATATCTTGTGTCTGTGGAAACCCTCTTATCTACCTCAGTTTAAAAAGTGTTGGCAATCCCTGTTACTCTGCACACTTACCGGAAGTGTAAATAGTACTAGGAGCCAAGAATCGGTTAATAGAAGTTGACTTGTCTCAGGAGGTAGGAAGCTTTCTAAAAGTGAATCTGAGTTTCATAGAATAAAAATAGTAAGTGAACTTTTTCACTTAATTGTCTATGTTTGACCATGTTAACCTCCATGTGACAAACTGCCCCCTAATATTTTTATATCACCCATAAGTGCTAATCTAAAATTTTAAAGACTGTTCTTTTAAGTTTTCAATATCTGAAGGTACTAATCTTTTTTTATCAAGCCACAATGACCATAGTACCCATGAATATTTGGAAGAGAGATAAAAATTAAGCTCAGTTCCTGTATTTCAGATTGGGTAGCCACTATTATGTATCTGTCTGTCTGTTTTGAGATGGGAATCTCACTGGATAAGCCCAGACTGCTTAGCATGTTCACTTTTTCTGTCATAGCCACCCAGAGGCTGGAGTTACAGGCAGTGCCAGTGTGCCTAGTTCTCACTATGGTTCATAATATAATGTACTGCTGGTGTAGTCTTTTTTGTTTGTTTGTTTGTTTTTGTTTTTCAAGACAGAGTTTCTATGTATAGCCCTGGTGATTCTAGAACTTGGTTCTTGGCTTTTTAGACCAGGCTGATCTTGCTTAGATTCACCTGCCTCTGTCTCCTGAGTGCTGGGATTAAAGGTGTGCTTCACCACCGCCTGGCATTGCTGATACAGTCTTGTAAGCTTGTTGCTGTGTACACGTCACAATGGTTTTGTGTCTATTCCTCCAGAGACAAGAACAGGCTACAGAAGAGAATGCTGGCGTACCTGTTGGCCCACACCTTTCCCTTGCCTATGAAGACAAGCAGATACTAGAAGATGCTGCTGCTCTGATCATCCATCATGTGAAGAGGCAGACAGGCATTCAGAAAGAGGACAAGTACAAAATCAAGCAAATTATGCATCATTTCATTCCTGATCTATTGTTTGCTCAGAGAGGTGATCTCTCAGATGTAGAAGAAG
>NW_026069488.1:3121-4441 GCF_014885135.2 Alexandromys fortis
TTAGGCAAACAAAAAGCAAGATTTCTATGGGAAAAGGAAAACAGCTTAACCATGTAACCGTGTTTATAAATTATGTCTCTGAAAGGAAAGGACCAATTTTAAGGGAAGTATGTTGTGTGGCTTTTCCTAGGGAGACAATGAACAAACGTCTCTTTACCCCTTATGATGCACTGACAACAAACCAAAGAAATAGTTGTAACCAAGTCTAGCTTACTGAACTATTATGTTTATTGTGGTTACTTAGTGGACATAGGTAACCCAAAGGCAGCCACATCATTGAAAAGCCTAAAAGCCCACCATATACATTCCAGCATGGCTGACAATTCATAGAAGTTCTTCAATTCTGCCAGTTCCTGAATAACCACTCTATTCTATATTTTACCATGAGGCTCATGACTTGTTACCTCACATCTTGCTTCTCTGGTAGCTGCTGGGTCTCCCAGATTTTGCCTTCTTTTTCTTTGTATCTTTGGATCTTCCACCTAGCTATATTCTGTCCTGCCATAGGCCAAAGCAGCTTCTTTATTAACCAATGGTAGTAAAAATTATTCACAGTATATAGAAGGGCATCCCACATTACTTGTGCACAACCAGAAGAAGGCAGCTTGACCTATGAGAGAATGTCCTCTCCCCAGATACTGTTACTACTTTTATGGGAGGATTAGAAATTTAAGGTATTTCTCAGCTACATTCTAGGCCAACCTGGGATACATGAGACCTCATTGTGTATTGAGGGGTGTTAATTCTATGATTTTATGTTTACTTACTGAGCCTTGTATGTTTTATGTTCTTCCCAAGTCTGATGTTTCTGTTCAGAGGAAATAGCTGGACAACATCTGTTTCTCCTGTTAACAAAACACAACTCTTACAGCCTTGGATTTGGATCATATATTATTCTGTGTTGTAGCAGTGTGACCCTCCTTAGAGCCTGTCCTAATGGCCATGGATAGAGTACATAGGGGTTCACCTAACATTTTTTAAGAAGAAAACATAGATGTAACATTGCCTTCTATTTGCCTTATTTAATATTAGAAGTCTTTTATAATGCTCTAGCTACCTCAATTATCTGAGACTGTGTACGGTTTGTAGTTGCTTTTACATTTTATTCTTGAGAATTTTAAATATGTTGAGTTGTTTGTTATAGGATCTCACAATATAGCATTGGCTGATCTTGAGCTAGTATTATTTCTGTGTCAACTTCCTGAATACTGAGATTACAGATGTGAGATGCCACACCCAGCCAATGTGATTTCTTCTAACCGTGTTATCCTTCTGACAGGGAGGTCTGTCATAGGTTTTCTGCTTCGGGGTTAGACTTGT
>NW_026069488.1:10606-11165 GCF_014885135.2 Alexandromys fortis
TTCTGTTAGATCGGGCTGGCCTTGAATTCACAGAGATTCACCTGCCTCTGTATCCCAAGTGCTGGGATTAAAGGCCTGCACCACCACTGCCCAACTCATAGCAACTCTTATAAAAAGAAACATTTCATTGGGGCTGGCTTACAGTTTCAGAGGTTCAGTCCATTGTCCTCATGGCAAGAAGCATGGCAGCGTGTAAGCAGACATGGTCAGCAGGCAGCTGGTCAGATTGGTCAGCAGGCAGCAGCAGGAAACTGTATTCCATACTGGGTGTAGCTTAAGCAAATGAGATCTCAAAGCCTCATCCCACAGTGATACACGTCTTCCAGCAAGGCCACTCACACCTAATAGTGCCACTCCTTGTGGGCCAAACATTCCTGCACATGAGTCTATGGGGCCATTACTATTCAAACCACCACACTTGTCATAACTCTTCAGGGAATAGAGAGTTATTTTCTTTTACTTTGTGGTCCCCTGGAGTTCAATTCTGGTTGAACAAGTTTCAAGGTCAGGCCATACATTTGTCTTACCCTTTTCAGGTTGGGACTTTAGTTAGCTGAAT
>NW_026069489.1:0-2455 GCF_014885135.2 Alexandromys fortis
GTTTTATATTGTCCCCTACCCTTCCCTGCTTTGTGAAACTGGCAGTCAGGGGAGGTGCAGAGCCTTGGTGAACACTATCAAGGAATGACAGGAAAAATGATGGGCTAAAAAGAAACACTAGTTTAACTGAAAAGTTCTGTTAATGAAAATTGCAAAGAAGGGCATTTTTTTATCTGAGTTTTACCTTGAGATTGTAAAATCCTTTTGTTATTGCTTAACGCTTGCTATAAAAGGAGGAGTTCAAAAACCGGCCTTTGCCACAGCCTTACAGGTCCATCTCTGGCTGTGGTCTCAGCTAGCTGATAAGTTTCTTGTGCCCCATGGAGATTTGTTGTTTTTTTTTAATTTTTTATTTTTTTCCTGGAATAAAGTTTGCTTCTGGTTTATTAGACTTTGGTGGCCTGTCCCCATCTTTGTGTGACCCCTGTGGACCCAACAACTCTTCTCTGGCCTCCACAGATACATGCACACACACGGCGCATATAAACCATGCAAGCACACACATATACTGTTGGGGGACTGTGGACCCCCTGCCTGCCAGAGTAAACAACTTGTTTTCCTACACTTGAAGCAGCTGCAGAAGGTACCTATCCCTCTGTCTGTGTGTGTTTCGATCTCCAGGCCCTTGCCCGACTCGTGAACTGTACCATTGGGCATGGAGACCCCCAGCGAGATGAGAAAGTAGGGACCCCTGAGAGAGCACCCGTGGGAATGGGGAGGGTGAACTGAAGAGGCGCATGTTTCTTCACCCCCAGACTCTTGCCTGAGAGCCGGTCCAGGTGGTGCAGGCACCACCGGAGACATAGCTGAGATCAGGAACTAGACTCTGAGAGATGCCCTCTGGAAGATTGGCCAGCAGGAAAGTAATAAAGAGGAGGCAGGAGGGTGAATTGAAGGCCTCAGAAAGATGGAATGTGCACAGAGAATCTGGATTATGTATATTGTTATGTTTTCTTTTAATTTTTTGACTGGAGAGAGACATTTGATTTGGGGACTGCTAAGAAAGGTAGCTTGATTTCAAAATATGGGACTAAGGATTTATTGCTTTGGAAAGGAAGTTCTGCTTTTGTTTCCACAGAAGAGGAGACTCTGTGGAATCCTTCCAGGCTAATGTGGTTTGATGGACCAAGACCTCTCCCCACAAAGGTTGCTGGGAATACCCTCAAAAAAAAATTACTTTGCCCAACTAATAGCAGGAAGTAGTTTAGAGAGAATGATGCCCAAATTCCCTAAATGATTGTTGACTTGAGGCTATGGGGCCAAGCGGAATGCCATAGGTTGTGGTGCCAGGCGCCACAGTGGGAGCAAGGCACTTCAACAAGAGAGGTGAGAAGGAACTGCCCAGACACCACTGGCCTGCCCATCTGCATGTGGCACATAGGGAAGGCAGCTCTGCATACCTAAGAGTTTGCAGCTGCGAAAGCACGTTGCCCTGGCCCAGTTGTTGCCGGACCTGGTGGAGCAGCCCTGGCTGGTTGTGGTGGTGCACGCCAGCAGAATTTGCTGAAGGAGGCAGAGGAAGGGAGGATCTGGAGTTCAAGGATGACTGCCTTGCTATCCCGGCGGCGACTTAGGGATCACCACGGTTGTAGTGCCGTCATCACTGGAACCGCCATCCACCAGATGGCTGCTCTGGCTCCTTTTTTCCATCATATTTGTGCTATGCCCATGCCAGTATGTAGTGAGGAGAGCGGGCTGCTTTCCTACTGCCCAGCTCCCGGCCGCCTGGCTAGCTTATGCCCCGAAATAACACACAAACTGTACTCATTTAAACACTGCCTGGCCAATTAGTTTCAGCCTCTTCTTGGCTAACTCCCACATCTTGACTAACCCATTTTCTAATAATCTGTATAGCACCACGAAGTGGTGGCTTACCAGGAAGGATTCAGCATGTCTGACCTGGCGGCTGGCTCCATTGCGTCTGCCCTGGAGATGAGAGGCATGGCATCTGCCTAACTTCCCTTCTTCCCAGCATTCTGTTCTGTTTACTCCACCTACCTAATTTCCTGTCCTATCAAAGGGCCAAGGCAGTTTCTTTATTAACCAATGAAATCAACACAAAACAGAAGACCCTCCCACATCACCAGTCCAGAAGTGTGGGCTAATTATATAGAAAAGGGGGTGATGTTGGGGACTGTGGATGCCCAGACCCTGAATTCTCTGTGACGCCCTGCCTGCGGAGGAAACAACTTGTTTTCCTATGCTTGCAGTTGCTCTGAGCACGAGACCCTCGGGAGTTCCTGACAGCATCTGAGAGTTAGGGCATGGCCATTAGTCAAGGAGACCCTATATAAGCTGCCCTGGCAGACAATAAAGGAGCATTCTTGGAGCATTCTTGGCACCTGTGTCTCTGTCTCTGTGTTTCAATCTCCAGCCCCTTACTAACTCGTGGACCATACCATAGCACATAGAGCAGGCACTGCACTACAATACACAACACAATAAATCTTTTTTA
>NW_026069489.1:5873-7750 GCF_014885135.2 Alexandromys fortis
AAGGAAGGAAGGAAGGAAGGAAGGAAGGAAGGAAGGAAGGAAGGAAGGAAGGGTGGGTGAAGGGAGGAAGGGAGCTGGAGATGTGGCTCAGTTTGCAGAGTTCTTACCTAGAGTGCACAAAGTCTCCGGATTACACACCTGTAATCAGAGCACTTGGGAGGGAGGGGCAGGAGGATCAGAAGTCTTCATTGGCTACTGGTGAATTCCATTGTTCAACCTTGAGTTCTACACATATGTGTGTGTGTGTGTGTGTGTGTGTGTGTGTGTGTTTAACAGTGTCTAGCTTCTTGGGTGGAAATCATCCTTTATGCCACACGGTTATAGGACCAACACACAGTAGAACACCACCCACAAGGATTATCCTTTCTTAGGGAGTGAGAGGTTTAAATGAGCAGCTCCCATAGGCTCATCTATTTGAATGCTTAGTCACAGGGAGGGGCACTATTTGAAAGGATTAAAAGGATTAGGAGGTGTGGCCTTGTTGGAGGAAATATGTCACTGGGGATGGGTTCTGAGGTTTCAAAAACCCATGCCAAGCCTCGCCTTTCTCTCTCTGCCCACGAATCAGGATGCAGCCCTTAGCTAGAACTCCAGTGCCTGCCTGCATCCCAGTAGGAACAGACTGACCCCCAACACTGTAAGCAAACCCCAGGAGATGTTTTCTTCTACAATAGCAGCCTTGGACATGGACAGTGACTGGGAATGAGAAAGGGAGTAACCTACTGCATACTGATGGGCGATCTACTATACTTGACAGCTTCTCAGTCTGTTTGCAAAACCTGGCCCGCGTTCCAACATGTCCTTTTTGCACTGTTCTTAGGACAGATGGCATGTGCTAATTCAAATGATGAAACTATGAGAAACTTTCATTTTCCTTGGTTTAGGACGACCACAGTGCTGCATCAACACAGATCTTCAACTCCTCCAGCTAAAAGTTGTTACTGTTTAAACCACCGGTGGCCTCTCATGAGACAAAGGACCGCCCTCTCGCTTCTTTCCTGTTGCTGTCATTCTAAAAAAAAAAAAAAACAACAACCAAGCCTGGCGGTGGTGCATGAGCCTTTAATCCCAGCACACTTGGAGGGCAGAGACAAGCAGATCTCTGAGTTCGAGGCCAGCCTGGTCTACTGAGTGAGTTCCAGGACAGGCTCCAAAGCTACAGAAAAACCCTGTCTGAAAAAAAAATACATGTCAAAAAGCAAAACAACTAACAAAAACAAACAAACAAAGTATTGTCCATCATGGTGGGGAAGTGAAGGATGCAGGAGCTTGAAGCAGCCTGTCACGCCCCATCCAGTCAGGAAGCAGAGAGGTGAATCCACACGCTGCTCAGCTCTTCTCCTCTACCCAGACAGTCCAGGATCCCAGCCAGGGGATGGCTGGCACCACCCACAGTGGGCAGGTCTTCCCACCTCAGCACAATCAAAACAGTCTCCCACAGTCACACCCAGAGGTCTAGCTCCCAAGTGCTCTTTTTTAAGATTTATTAATTTATGTTGTATATAATGTTCTGCCTGCGTGTATGCCTGTGCACCAGAAGAGGGCACCAGATCCCATTATAGATAACTGTGAGGCACCATGTGGTTGCTGGGAATTGAACTCCTGAACTCCAGACCTCTGGAAGAGCAACCAGTGCTCTTAACCTCTGACTCATCTCTCCAGTGTCCCGAGTGATTCTTTATTCTGTCAAACTGACATTTAACGCCAGTTGCACATGTACATAAGTCCCCAATGCTCACAGGGACTTATTAATAAATTATAATAACAAAAGCTCCTAAACTGAATCCACAGCTTATAGAACTACCTTTTTACAGTACATTGTTGGGAGATGAAATATGTGCCATTATGTGATCTTCTACCCTGTGATTATTTATGCT
>NW_026069490.1:0-7631 GCF_014885135.2 Alexandromys fortis
AAAAAAAAAAAAAAAAAAAAAAAAAGGGAAAAAGAAGGAAATGAGTAGCATTTTGAAAGTCTTTTTTTTTTTTTTTAAATCTGGTGCAACAAGAGACAGTAGTTGGTATTTCTTGATCTTGGACTGTAATAGAAAGGGAGTGTCAAATGTCATTTTAAGGAAAGGGAATAGACTTCTTAGCAAATAGGATATCCAGCATGGACTGAGGGACACTTCTTATGCCTACAAGTAAACCTTAAGTCTTAACTCAAGTAAAGCTTATATATACACAGAATGTACTGTGTAGACAAAATATTACAAGGTTAAACCACCTTCTACTGGTGATGAGAGTCATTGTATCATACACACCACACCTCAGAGGCAGAGTCACAAAAGAACAGAAAAAATGCAAGCCATTGGTTAAAAAAAAAAAAAAAAAAAAACTTGACTTTCTAAAACAGAAAGGTTTCCTAGAGTGTTTAAGGATTTCTGTACTAATTCATACTTTTCTGGTGTAATTTTGCCATCTATTTAAAAGGGTCAGGCTATAAAATAATTTAAACAGTAAACGCTGGAATTTGAAAAGGTGCAGTTAAGATCCTGTGTGTGAGTAACTAGTCCCAGGAGAATTTAAAGGGAAGTGGAAATGTCAGGACCATAAATTAGTCCTTAGTTCTGGCAAAGTCTCTGTAAATGCCAGAATAACTTTGCAAGGTGGGTGAACATTCTTGTAACTTACCATTAAAAAACACACTATGGTCACACTCCTTAAACTTAAGAGTGGTTAATTGAATAGAAAGTAGAGGCATAGTATTCTTAATTGAAGTATATCTTCCAGTCCCGGACATTAAGGCTGTACATGAAGGCACATGAAGAGTTCATGAGGCTAAGCTTTAAACTGGGAGTATTTGATTGGGGTCCCCATAGTTTACTTGAAATCAACAGTCACTACTTTATAACCATCCCTAGTACATATGCTTTATATATATTGTACCAATTCCTTTATTGAACCCATTTAACTGTGCATTATTTTACTGATGAGTTGACCATATTTAGACAAAGATAAAGAAGATAGTTTGGGTGGTAGTAATTATCTTTTATGAGTAAAGTAAAAGACTGGATGGATAGGTCAGTAGTTAAAAGAACATACTGTTCTATGAGGACCTGTGTTTGGTTCCTACAAAGTCCTCTGACTCACAAAGGACTGTAACACCAGTTCTGGGGCCAGGGGGAACACTCCTTTTCTGACCTCCATAAGCATTGTACACACATGTGAACATACGTATGTATACACATATATAAGTGAACACATAAATAAGTAAAACTTATTAAATCTTTAAAAAACTGCACAAATTAAAACTACTCCCACAGTGGAAATGAAAGGATACTTTACGAGGAAAGGGAAGACTAAAATGGTTTCAGCAAGGAAAGGCAAATTCTAACTGAAATAATAGTGTAGTCTGTGCTTCAGAAACAAGTTAGACAAAATTTCTCTTCATTTGAGGGAGAAGCAAAGATGTAAACTCTGTTTTTAAAAAGCTAAATAAGGCGAAAACCGGTGGCTGCTGGTGCAGTGGAGCTAGCGCGGAAATGGCGGAGTCTTCTGAGTCCTTCTAGGCAGCATCTAGCCCTGCCCAGCAGCGTCGACACGTCAGTGATCCTCTCACCTCCAGCCCAGGCCGCAGCTCCAGACGTGCCGATGCCCTTACCTCCAGTCCTGGCAGAGATCTACCCCCGTTTGAGGATGAGTCTGAGGGGCTGCTGGGCACCTAGGGGCCCGTTGAGGAGGAAGAGGATGGCGAGGAACTCACTGGTGACGGCATAGAGAGAGACTACCGTCCCATTCCTGAGCTTGATGTCTACGAGGCAGAGGGATTGGCCCTGGATGATGAGGACGTGGAGGAGCTGACAGCCAGTCAGAGGGAGGCAGCAGAGCAGGCCATGAGGCAAAGGGACCGTGAGGCTTGCAGAGGCCTGGGCCGCATGCGCCGGGGGAAGAGGAAGATGAGGAGCGGCCTGCCCGTAAGCGCCTCCAGGTGGAGTGCGCCACAGAGGACGGTGAGGAGGATGAGGAGATGATTGAGAGCATTGAAAACCTGGAGGACCTGAAGGGACACTCGGTTCGTGAGTGGGTGAGCATGGCGGGGCCCAGGCTGGAGATCCACCATCGCTTCAAGAACTTCCTGCGCACCCACGTGGACAGCCACGGCCACAACGTCTTCAAGGAGCGCATCAGTGACATGTGCAAAGAGAATCGCGAGAGCTTGGTGGTGAATTATGTAGACCTGGCAGCCCGGGAACATGTGTTGGCATACTTCCTACCCGAGGCACTGGCCGAGCTGCTGCAGATCTTTCATGAAGCTGCCCTGGAAGTGGTGCTAGCCATGTACCCTAAATACGACCGCATCACCAACCACATCCATGTGCGCATTTCCCACCTGCCCCTGGTGGTCGAGTGGCGTTCCCTGAGGCAGCTACACCTGAACCAGCTGATCCGTACCAGCGGCGTGGTAACCAGCTGCACTGGAGTCCTGCCCCAGCTCAGCATGGTCAAGTATAACTGTACCAAATGCAACTTTGTACTGAGGCCTTTCTGCCAAACTCAGAACCAGGAGGTGAAGCCTGGTTCCTGCCCTGAGTGCCAGTCAGCTGGGCCCTTTGAGATCAACATGGAGGAGACCATCTATCAGAACTACCAGCGTATCCGCATCCAGGAGAGTCCCGGCAGGAGAGTCCAGCAGCCGGCTGGCTGCCTTGCTCCAAGGATGCTATTCTCCTTGCTGATCTGGTGGACAGCTGCAAGCCTGGAGACGAGATAGAGCTGACTGGCATTTACCACAATAACTACAATGGCTGGCTGAACACCGCCAATGGCTTTCCAGTTTTTGCCACTGTCATCTTGGCCAACCACGTTGCCAAGAAGGACAACAAGGTGAGCTAATGGATGAGGATGTGAAGATGATCACCAGCCTTTCCAAAGACCAGCAGATTGGAGAGAAGATCTTTGCCAGCATTGCGCCCTCCATCTATGGGCATGAAGACATCAAGAGAGGCCTGGCTCTGGCCCTGTTTGGAGGGGAGCCCAAGAACCCAGGAGGAAAGCACAAGGTTCGAGGTGACATTAACGTGCTCTTGTGTGGGGACCCTGGCACAGCAAAATCTCAGTTCCTCAAGTACATAGAGAAAGTGTCCAGCCGTGCCATCCTCACCACGGGCCAGGGTGCATCGGCTGTGGGTCTCACTGCATATGTTCAATGGCATCCTGTCAGCAGGGAGTGGACCTTAGAGGCTGGAGCCCTGGTCCTGGCCGACCGTGGCGTGTGTCTCTTTGATGAGTTTGACAAGATGAATGACCAGGACAGGACCAGCATCCACGAGGCCATGGAACAGCAAAGCATCTCCATCTCCAAGGCTGGCATCGTCACCTCGCTGCAGGCCCGTTGCACTGTCATCGCTGCGGCCAACCACATAGGGGGCCGCTATGGCCCTTCGCTGACCTTCTCAGAGAATGTAGACCTCACAGAGCTCATCATTTCCCGGTTTGATGTCCTGTGTGTGGTGAGGGACACTGTTGATCCAGTTCAGGATGAGATGCTAGCCCGCTTTGTGGTTGGTAGCCTTGTCAGACACCACCCCAGCAACAAGAAGGACGAGGGACTTACCAATGGCAACACCTCAGAGCCAGTCATGCCCAACACGTACGGTGTGGAGCCCCTACCTCAGGAGGTCCTGAAGAAGTATATCATCTATGCCAAGGAGAGAGTCCACCCAAAGCTTAACCAGATGGACCAGGACAAAGTGTCTAGGATGTACAGTGACCTGAGGAAGGAGTCCATGGCAACGGGCAGTATCCCCATCACCGTGCGCCACATTGAGTCCATGATCCGCATGGCAGAGGCCCATGCACGCATGCATCTGCAGGACTACATGATGGAAGACGACGTCAACATGGCCATCCGTGTGATGCTGGAGAGTTTCATTGACACATAGAAGTTCAGCGTCATGCGGAGCATGCGCAAGACCTTTGTCCGGTACCTCTCCTTCCGGCGAGATAACAATGAGCTTCTACTCTTCATACTGAAGCAGCTGTTGGCTGAGCAGGTGACATATCAGCAGAACCGCTTTGGGGCCCAGCAGGACACCATTGAAATTCCTGAGAAGGACTTTATGGACAAGGCCATGTAGATAATATCCACAACCTGTCCGCCTTCTACGACAGCGAGCTCTTCAGGATCAACAAGTTCAGCCGTGACCTGAAACACAAGATGATCCTGCAGCATCGAGGCCAACACCGACCCAGTGTCTGAACAGCTCAGCCACCATGCTGCACATAGCCCGCTTCCACCAGGGGCTCAGTGCTCTATGAAGTTGCCATGCTAGCTAGATACACATCTTTACCCCTGGGCACAGACTATGGTGTAAAATGACTATTTATTCTTCTGATCACCTCAAGAGAGCTCTTCTTGACAGAACCCTCTGCCCAAGCTCGGCAGCCTCCCAGAGTGCCTTATAGCTGGTGTTCAGGATGGGGTGTCCAAGTGATGGACTTGACCACAACGGTTGCTGCTTTGGCATGAGTTTTGTCTCTTTTAGCCTCAGAGCACCTTACAGGTATTTGTAAACTTTTCCAGAACATTCTTGGAGCCTGTGCTCTTCTGACAGTGCAGCACTTGCTGGTCACCACCACTGAACCTGCTTCTTCCCAGTGCCGTCATTCACTTTTTGTACAGGTTTTTGCTTCTATAGTTTATTTTTTAATAAAGTTGAATACAATCTAAAAAAAAAGCTAAATAAGAATTTATGGCACAGGAGACAGTAGAGCTGGTTCTGACTTGGCTTGATCCAATCACTGGTACTCAGTAAGNCGGTTGCTGCTTTGGCATGAGTTTTGTCTCTTTTAGCCTCAGAGCACCTTACAGGTATTTGTAAACTTTTCCAGAACATTCTTGGAGCCTGTGCTCTTCTGACAGTGCAGCACTTGCTGGTCACCACCACTGAACCTGCTTCTTCCCAGTGCCGTCATTCACTTTTTGTACAGGTTTTTGCTTCTATAGTTTATTTTTTAATAAAGTTAAATACAATCTAAAAAAAAAAGCTAAATAAGAATTTATGGCACAGGAGACAGTAGAGCTGGTTCTGACTTGGCTTGATCCAATCACTGGTACTCAGTAAGGTCGAGGTGGCAATCAAATCCAGAGAACTACCCATCACAGTGACTTCCTACTTCAAAAGAACGTATTTCCACGGTGTAACATACTAACAAACACACATGAATAGGGAAAGAGATTTTCCTGGAAAACTCATTTAAATAAGTTTCTCCTGGAGAGATCATGACCTCCTGGAGAATACTCTCAGAATACTCTCAGAATGAGAATGGACAGAAGATTAAAACAAAACAAATTAACAAATGAAAATCAGAGTGTGTAAAGACCTGGGTGTGAAGACCAGCTACAAAGATGGGGGCAAGATGGCAGTAAATATGAACCTTGTTCACTTGGATTTGTTTGCCCTGGATTCATAGCTTCCGGGCTGGCCCTTGATGGCTCTGATTTCTACCAGTCTACTAAAGTTAATGTTAATTTTAGCTTAGTTTGTGGCATGTGTCCTGAAAGTCACCAGACATTAACTTTGTAAATTAGTTTGATACTTTTCTGATAAACTGATAGTATCTAGAATATTTAAACTTAGGATAAGCATATTGGAAGGTACAATTGATTCAAAACCAAGAGAAACATCCACAATTCTTCAATTTCAAGATTGTTCAATGAGACTATTAAGCTGTTCAAAAGTAAAAATAAATCAGCTGTGTGTGCAGCAATCGCTGTGCTAGCAGGCCAACTGCAGGGAACCATCCTGTTTGGGCACATGACTCTGAAAGCGAGTGATGGGCTGCCCTGAATAGACAAGACATGACAAGATTCATGGGCAGAGGATTGTTTGTTTGTTTGTTTGTTTTTGTTGTTGTTTTTTAAAGTGCAAAACGGGAGTTGGTCAGTGAGAGAGACGATAGAATACACCACATTCACTTCAAGCTGTTTTCTTGTCCAAATAAAGACCAAATAAAATAGATTTCATTGCTTTTGCCGAAAGGGGGGAAAAAAAGCTATAAGTTTGTGTTTAGTTTGCTTTTAAGTTTGTCTCAATAACTAGAGTGACTGACGTTTACAAGAAGGTATTGGACTCAAGAGAAAGAAGGGCTTTTACAAAATTAATGTTACATAGTGCTTTGCAATTAATTAATTTCCACACAATTTGACATATGCTG
This sequence comes from Alexandromys fortis, assembly GCF_014885135.2. Lineage (NCBI taxonomy): Eukaryota > Metazoa > Chordata > Mammalia > Rodentia > Cricetidae > Alexandromys > Alexandromys fortis. The sequence goes on from NW_026069490.1 coordinate 6,245, forward strand.
CCCAGATAAATGCGTTACAAAGCAGACATCTGAGGGTTATTTTGCCATTGCTCCTTAGAAATCCTTGGTAGGCAGGAAGCTCTTGCAGCTGGTCTCTGGCTTCTTGCCCTCCCCTCAGGATCAGAAAAGCCCAAAGTAAAGGTTGGAGGGGGATGGTGGCGAGTGGTGCCCTCTAATGTTCGAGTCCAGCGTTCTTGACTCTCAGGAAGTCTGTCCTGAAGTCTGCTGCCCAGAGTCTACATTCTGCCCCCAGGCTTTCACCAGCTCTCTAATCTCCTGTCCATTGATTCAACTTTCCTTTCTGTTCTCTAACTGCCTTTAATTGCCACTGCCCGAACCACTCTTTGTGTTTGCCTTTTTCAAGAAAAATATTGGAGTGGTCTAGAGACCCATTTTGGAATTGCTTTTGTCTGTCCTGTGTAGCCTTGTTTGGCCTGGAACCAACTCACTATATAAACAAGCCTGATCTGGAACTGAAAAATCTGCCTGGCTTTCAAGTGCTGAGGTTGTGCCCTGCCTCATACATTGAAGAGAATGGAGCATATAGTTGTTGCTGTAAAAGACTCAGTGAATGTTTCTTGGTGGTACCCGCAAGTGGTTGGGATGGATTGCAGATGAAGTAAGGCAACTTTTCTCTCCAAACTGAAATATTTCCTCTAAGAGGAGAAAGGAGGCTCACAGACAGAAACAAAAGGTCACATAGCAGGGAGTGTGAAAACGTCTAAGATTCTTGAGGGCCACTCCAATATATTAAAAGGGAATAAATTGTTGCTGCGGTAGAGATTCTGACCAGACAGAGAGGATCTGGGAAAAGTTGAGGGAGGGTAAATATTCTGTGTGAGAAAAATTATTCATTATTTTCAATAAAAATAATAAGCATATGTAGTTTTATAGGTTATAGGTTAGTTGTTGATGGTACGTTGTAGTAAGAAATGGAGATGGCAGACACAGTCACCATAAGAAGATTGTTAAATAATTAGAAAAACTCAAGTATGCAAATATTGAACAGGTATTTGAAATTATTACAAACAATTTTTTAGGTTTTATGCTATAGTTTCAGATTATTTTAAATGATCTTTCATATGTCATATCATGAAGTAGTTCACCTTAAAAGAGTGTATGTGTGTGTACATATATACAAATATATATATACATACATATATATATATAATCTCCCATGACTCCGTTGTTGAATAGTAAGTATGTATGAAGATATTTGCATAACAAATATATTCAGAACAAACTCAGAAACAGATGAGCACCTGATAAGCACATCTTATTTATTTAGGATGCAAATTTGAAGTTATATAAAATGGCAGTGGGCTAAGTTTTGTGCACAAATAAACTATTCACAGAACTAGTTCTGAAAATAAAGGATAGCCTTAAT
>NW_026069491.1:0-1453 GCF_014885135.2 Alexandromys fortis
TAAAAAGAGTTTGGCAATGTTCCTTCTGTTTCCATTGTGTGGAATAATTTGAGGCATATTGATATTAGTTCTTCTTTAAAAGTCATGTAGAATTCTGAGCTGAAACCATCTGGCCCTGGATCTTTTTTAGTTGAGAGACTTTTGATGACTGTTTCTATTTCTTTAGCAGTTATAGGTCTGTTTAATTTGCTTATCTGGTCTTGATTTAATTTTGGTAAATGATATTTATACAGAAAGTGGTCAATTTCCTTAAATTTTCCAATTTTGTGGAGTACAGGTTTTTGATAATTCTGTTTTTCCTCTGTGTCTGTTGTTATGTCCCTCTTTTCATTTCTGATTTAGTTAATTTGGATATTCTCACTCTGCCTTTTTTATTTTAGAAAAAGCATTGTCTATTGTTAATTTTCTTGAAGAACTAGCTCTTTGTCTCATTGACTCTTTATATTGTTTTCTTTGTTTCTATTTTGTTGATTTGAGCTCTCATTTTGATTATTTCCTGCTGTCTAGTTCTCTTAGGTGAATTTGCTTCTTTTTGTTTAAAATTATCAAATGTGCTGTTAATTCACTAGTGTGACATTTTTCTAGCTTCTTTATGTAAATGTTAAGTGCTATGAACTTTTCTCTTAACACAGCTTTCATTGTGTCCAATAAATTTAGGTAGGTTGTGTGGTCATTTTCATTGAGTTTTAGGAAGTCTTTAATTTCTCCTTTATTTCTTCCTTGACCCATTGATGATTCTGTGAGCAATGTTTAATTTCCATGTGTTTGTGAGTTTTTTGGAATTAGTATTGCTGTTGACTTCTAATTTTAAACCATGGTGATCTGATAAAGTACAATTTTTGTATTTGTTGTGGTCAATTTTTGAGAAAGTTCCATGAGGTGTTGAGAAGAAGGTATGTTCTTTTCTATCTGCATGAAATATTCTAAAGATGTCTATTAATACCATTTGAGTCATAACATCTGTTAGTTCTCTTATTTCTCTGTTCATTTTTCATCTGATTGACCTGTCCAGTAGTGAGAGGGGAGTGTTGAAGTCTCCCACTATTAGTATGTGGGGTTTAATATATGATTTAAGCTTTAGAAGTGTTTCTTTGACATATGAGGGTGCCCTTGTATTTGGGGCATAGGTGTTCAGTATTGAGATTTCCTCTTGATGAATTTTTTTCTGTGACTAATATGAAATGTCCTTCTTTGTCTCTTTTGACTGATTTTAGCTTGAAGTCTATTTTGTTAGATATTAGGATAGCTACACCTGCTTGTTTCTTAGGTCCATTTGATTGGTATATTATTTCCCACCCCTTTAATCTGAGATAATATCTGTCTTTGAGGTTGAGATATGTTTCTTTGTGTATGCCTGCAGGCCAGAACAGGGTACCAGACCTCATTATAGATAGTTGTGAGCCACCATGTGGTTGCTGGGAATTGAACTCAGTACCTTTGGAAGAGCAGCCAA
>NW_026069491.1:6728-10291 GCF_014885135.2 Alexandromys fortis
AAAACTATTTTACCCTGTCTTTGCAAAAGTTGACAGTCCTGTTTATCCATTTCTGGAAACTATGTAACTTGTCAATGCTTGAGGCATGTCAGATCCTTGCCCAAAGTCCAGGATCCTCACCATCCTCAAGTATGATAGAGACAAAAATAGGGATGAAGAAAAGTAAAACATTTTCTAAATTTTTTTCTTTATGTCCCATATCATGGCTCCAGACATGAGATAGACACTTTAAATTTTTATTTTAAAAACATTCTTGGAGGGGGCTGGAGAGATGGCTCAGTGGTTAAGAGTACTGACTACTCTTCCAGAGAACCAGGGTTCATTTCCCAGCAACCACATGGCAGCTCACAACTGTCTGTAGCTCCAGCTCCAGGGGATCTGATGCCCTCACACAGACATATATGAAGGCAAAACATCAATGTACATAAAATAAAAATAAATTGTTAAAAAAAACATTCTTGGATTTAGAGAGAGACAGAGCCAGGGTCCAACTCCATATCACCTGTCCTTGCAATTCATATTCCTTTTTCTTGATCATCCTTATTGGATAGTTATTTTTCCTTCTGTCAGCATCCAAACATCCAGGTTCTCTTGAATTTTTCAAGATGTGTATTTTTGTGTAAAGATAAGAGCAGAACCACTTTTCAACCCTTATGAGGTTTCCTTACCATCTGTATGGTTTTCACCATTGTGTATGACCTGTCATTTCTGTTTTTCAAGAGCTTTCTTCTTTTCAAGTTGAATCTTTAAAAATTTTGATGGTATACATAGTTTTTCTTCTGTGGAAACAAGAACAAAACCCCTTCCCCAATGCAACACATCTCCTGGCTTCCATTGTGAGACCAGCACATCTTTGAAACAAACCAGCTGTTTTAATTCAGAAAACTTTTCTAATTTCCAGTGTGTCTCTGCCACTGTTGTCCCTTTCTCATTAGCATTAAGGAAAGTCACAGTTGATAAAGCATTATGTCATCTATTTCTGTGGGTATTTTTACCCCTATCTGTTTAACATATCCTTTATAGTTATTTTGATCTTTCTACAACTTACTGACTTGTAGGATTGTGTGATATACCTGTATTATTCTTAATATTATAATAAGCAAAACACCATTTCATTTTCCTAGAGACTCTTGCTGGACCATTATCTGTCTGTATTGCACAGGTATACCCATGATGGCCATAACTTCTAATAGATGTGTGATTCCTGAATCAGCCTTTTCTGAGCTTAAATCAGTCACCCATTGAAAACCTGAATAAGTGTCAATGGTGTGATGAACATATTTTAATTTTCCAAATTCTGCAAAGTAGAACACATCCATCTGCCAGATTTTATTTCTTTGAGTACCCTTCAGGTTAGTCCCTGCAGGTAGTGGTGTTTGGTTAAAGAAAAAGCAAGTAGAGTATGTCTTTATAATCTCCTTAGCTTGTTGCCATGCAATAGAAAACTCTTTCTTTAAACCTTTGCTATTGACATGATTTTTTAAATGAAATTCTGAGGCCTGCAACACACTTATAAACAATAATTGGTCAATTTCTACATTACCTTCTGCTAGAGGACCTGGCAGACCCGTGTGGGATTGGATGTGTTAAATACATAGGACAAAGCCTATTCCTGATTATGTCTTGCACCTGGATGAATAATGAAGTCAATTCTGTATCATCTGATATAAATTTAGTGGTTAAAATGTGCAAGAAAACTCTTTCTGCATATTGTAAATCAGTAACTATATTAAGAAGTTCTTTCAAATCCCTTAGCACCATGAGAATAGCATATAATTAGACAGAATTATAAGGGCTTTTTGCCACCTTAGTCAATTCTTCTGATTTGTAACCTACATTTCCTGATTTATTTGAATCAGTACAAAATATATGGATTCTAGTTATTGGAGCATCATGTATAATTGGGGGAAGAATCCAAGAAGTTCTCTTTATAAGGTTAAGTCTATTGCTTTTGAAATAGCTATTAATTTCTCAAAAAAAAATAGCACAAACTCTTTATCATGGTTCATTGTCTTCCCATAATGTTCTTATTTCATCAGCAGTGAAAGGCACTATAATTTCTGCTGGGTCTATACATGCTAATTGATGAAGTCACAATTTACCTTTTATATTTAATTCAGAGATTTTTCCCACATAAGTTTTTAATTTTCCTTGGCTTATGTGGTAAAAAGATCCATTCTAAGATAATATCATTCCTCTGCATTAAAATCATTAAAATTCCTGTAGGAGAAATTCTGGAAAGCAATATGACTGGAATACAAGTAAGATTTGGATTCATCCTATCCACATGTGCCTTCTGTAATTTCTCCTCAACAATCATCAATTCCTTTTCTGCTTTAGCTGTTAATTCTCTGGGACTATTCAAGTCTTTATCACCATCTAAGGTTTTGTTTAAATGAATTATTAGATCAGGTGTTATCCCAACAGCTGGTCGTAGACTGGAAATGTCTCCTAACAATCTTTGAAAGTCATTAAGAGTTTGTAACCAGTCTCTCCCAATTTGTGCCTTTTGTGTTCTAATTTATAATAGATTATAAACCTATTTTATAATCTAGGTGATTGACAGATTTTCCTGTATTTTTTTCAGGAGCAATTTGTAATCCCCATTTTGGCAAAACTTTCTTTACTTCTCCAAACATTCTTTCTAACATACCTACATTTGAATCAGATACCAAAATGTCATCCATGTAATGGTAAATTATAGACTTAGGAAATTGCTTACATATTATTTCTAAAGGCCGACTTACAAAGTATTGGCACAGAGTGTGGCAATTGAGCATTCCTTGTGGGAGGACAGTCCATTGATATTTCCAGGTAGGCTGAGAATTATTATAAGTAGGCATTGTGGAGACAAATTTTTCTCCATCCTTTTCTTGTAAAGGTATAGTGAAGAAACAATCTTTCAAATAAATAACTATAAGAGGCCATCCCTTTGGTAATAGAGAAGGCAGAGGAATTCCAGACTGTAGAGGGCCCATAGGTTGAATTACCTTGTTGACAGCTCTTAAATCTGTCACCATTCTCCATTTACCAGATTTCTTTTTACAGCAATTTCAGGAGAATTCCAAGGGCTGGTTGATTCTTCAATATGGTGAGCATCTAGTTGCTCCTGTACCAGCTGTTCTAAAGCCTGCAACTTTCCTTCAGCTAGAGGCCAGGACTTAACCCATATTGGCTTTTCAGTTAACCATTTTAAAGGTAGGACTGTTGTTACCTCTAAAGGTTTATTAGTTCCTTTATGGCTTGTACAGCCTGAATGGCTGGTGACCTTTGTGTACAGTACCTTATAATATCCTACCCACAATTTTGAGTTCCTGGGACTGCAAGAATGTTAATCTGGGTGTTCCATTGCTGCAGCAGGTCATGACCCCAAAAATTTACTGCAATATTAGCCACATATGGCTTCAGAGTCCTTCTCTGACCTTCTGGCCCAATGCAATCAACCCATCACATGCTTTGTTTAACTTGAGATATGATTCCAATTCCTAGTAATTGAACATCTTCCTCTTGAAGAGGCCAATTTGGATGCCAAGATTCTGGAGTAATGATATTCACATATACAT
>NW_026069492.1:0-1867 GCF_014885135.2 Alexandromys fortis
AAAAAAAAAGGGTTGCCATGGTCATGGTGTCTCTTCACAGCGAGAGAACACTGACTAAGACCCCAGGTTTATAGTAATGATAATGCAGTTGCTAAAAGCAGCTCTTCTTCCTGAGGGTGGTGGTAGACACCTCTAGTTCCAGCACTCCAGAGGCGTAGGCAGGTGGATCTCTGGGAGTTCCAGCAAGCCAGGTTCATCTAGCTCAGGCCAGCTGGAGCTACCTAGTGAGACCCTGTCTTTGGGAAAGCAAAGCAAAACAAAACAACCCTGAGGAAACAACTGTTCTTTTAAAAACATACGTGGACCTACTTTGAGATTACTGATGTCCTTTTACATATAATTATCATGTAAATAAAGTACTATCATTTGCATTTTACATATAAGGAAATAAGACTTAAAAAAATAAGTGTTTAAGGGAATACAAATTTTAGGAAGTGGAGAACAGGATTTAATGCAAATTTCTTGGTCAAACTCATTTCTTCAACCTTGAGTCCTTCCTGACTCCTGTAAAGGACCTTTGCATCCTTGTTGCCCATGTTATGGTTCATGGGTCAGCAACATTGGCACCACTGACAGCTTGTTATAGTTGTGAAACCTAAAGCATCTCACAGGTGTATGGCCCAGTTAGCTTTAGCTGTCAACTTCCCATAGCCCAGAGTCATCTGAGGAAGTCTCAATTGGGGGATTGCCCAGACCAGGCAGGCCTGTGGCCATGTCTGTGAAGAGTTGTTTGGAGTGGTGATTGATACAGGAGGACCCAGGCCACAATGGGCAGTACCATCTGTAATGGATTAAGTAAAAATGCTGCAGGTTTCCTAGTGGTTGCATTGGCAGAATGGCTGTAGGTCCCCAAGCCAGCAGGTCCTGAGAGCAATCAGTCCCAGGCAGGGCTGGAACAATTCCCCGAGTTGCTGCAGTGGTCCATGAGTCCCAGGCAGGAAGCTGCATGGTGGGTGAGAGACCTTGATGGGGTAGCTAATCCCACAAGGAGAGACAGACAGATGGGCATGCTACAAGACCATGCCACAAGTCTCTGAAGGCAGCTGGTCCTGGGCAAGGAGCCATGTGGTGGGCAAGAGACAGAGACATGGATAAGCATTGCCATGCAAAGTGAGGTTGGATGTTTATTTAGTGGGTTTTGGAAGGGGAGAAGGGTGAAGAGGAGCGAGAGAGATAAACAGAAGTGGAGGAAGTGGGGAAGTGGGGAGAGACAGAAGCTGCCCCTTTGAGAGGGAGACAGAGAAGGAAGAGACTCAGGCTTCAAGCAGGAAGGAAGATCTGCCTGCTTCAGCAAACAGGGGGAGGGAGTGGGTGGGGCTTGTCTCTTAAAGGGACAGGACAGATAATTACATTCCCATCTCTCTTTTTGTAATAAAAAGGCAAGAGATTTAGGCACCACAAGTTAAAGGAATTGGGGGGCAGATTCTCAAGACTGCTTCCTGCTTATTTGTGAGTGTTGTTTGAGGGGGGAGACTTGAGAAGGCTGGGTACTGGTCACATCCTCACATAGCTGGTCTCTTGGAAATGTAGTGATCTGTCTTGTCACTTTAAGAGACAAGCCCCATCCACTCCCTTCCTCCCTGTCCTGAGGCAGGCAGATCTTCCTTCCTGCTTGCAGCCTGAGTCTCTTCCTTTTCCATCTCCCTCTCTAAGAGGCAGCTTCCGTCTCTCCTCTCTCTCTCTCTCTCTCTCTCTCTCTCTCTCTCTCTCTCTTTGCTTCTCTGCTCTTCTTCCTTTCTCCCTTCCCCCTCCATAACCCACTAAATAAATATCCAGCCTCACTCTGCATGGCGTGCCTATCCATGTCTCTGTCTCTCGCCCACTGTGTGGCTCCCTGCCTGGGACCAGCCACCTTCAGAGACCTGTG
>NW_026069492.1:5713-7604 GCF_014885135.2 Alexandromys fortis
CGAGTGCTGGGATTAAAGACGTGTGCCACCACCGCCCAGCTCATCAGTTCTTTATATTAATTTAAATTCTCTGCTCTTCCCATTCAAACTCTCATTTCCTTCATTTATCCTTTGAATTAAGTATTTGAATAAAATATGTATTTTTACTGGTAGATTATTTTATTTAAGAAGGGTTCACTGTTGTTGTTTTTCCCGATCTTTGTTCTTTGCTCTTTTGGGGGCCTACCACCTATCTCCCAAATAAATAGAGGGAGACATTCTTTCTTATGCCTGTCCTTAGTTGGCTTGTTTCTAGTCAACTTTTCTTAAATTATCCTATCTATCCTTTGTCTCTGGGCTTTTACCTTTCTCTATTTCTACATATCTTTTTTTCCCTTCTTACTCCATGGCTGGGTGTATTGATGGGTGGCAGGCCCCTCAAGTCCTCCTCTCCTTTCGCTCCCTCTCATGTTCCTCTCCTTCTTGTTATTCTCTCTGCCTGTCAGCCCCTCCTATCCCTTCTCCTGCCTAGCTATTGACCATTCAGCTCTTTATTAGACCAATCAGGTATTTTAGGCAGGCAAAGGAACACAGCTTCACAGAGTTAAACAAATAAAATGCAACATAAAAGAATGCAACACACCTTTGCATCATTAAACAAATGTTCCCCAGCACATCTTTAGTTAATGTCATACAACAATTCACCATATCACCTTTTGGCTTAAATTTTAAAAATTATGAATGTTTGCCTGCATGTATATTTGTCCAACATGTGTGTACCTGGTGCCCAATGAAGCCATAAGAGGGTTTTGAATCCCAGGAACCTGAATTACGCATGGTTGTAAACCACCATGTGGGTGCTGGGTGCTGGGAACTGAACTTGGGGCCAGTTGGATGCTAGGAACTGAGCAGGCAGCCCTCTTAATCACTGTGCTATCATTCCAACCCCAATACACACACACACACACACACACACACACACACACACACACACACACACAAGACAGGTGTCATGTAGTCCAATCTGGTCTGAAACTAACTCACTATGGTTAAGGATGAGTTTAAACTTCTGATTCTCCTTCTTCTACCACCCAAATGTTAGGATTGCAGGCTATGATCAGTATATGCTAGGGACAGCAGGCTTATGCCAGCATGCCCAGTATATGCAATGCTGGGGATGGCAGGCTTGTGCCAGCATGCCCAGTATATACTGGGGACTGCAGGATTGTGCCAGCAAGCCCAGCATATGCAGTGCTGGGGATTGAGCTCAGTAGTTTATGCCTGCTTAGTAATCACTATAGCAACTGAGTGATACCAACCTAACCTTAAACATTCTAAATAACAACAAATATTTCTTTTCTCAGCAGCTCAAAAATGGTGATATGAGCCTTCACATTTTTAAATGATGCATAGGTTTTGGTTCCTGCTGCAAAACTTCTATGTTACACCAGTAGAGGACCCGCTCAATAAAACATGCCATCCATATGGTCAAATACTACACAGCTCCAAAGAATAAACTAGACTTTTATGTTCTGGTATGAAAGTCTTTAAGACTGTAACAGAGTGTGTACAGGGTGTTCACTTATGTTTAAAGTACATGTGCAATTTTTACAATGGTTGTTGTGTCCTGAAGGGAACTAGGTGACTAGGAAATGTAACAGTTTTCCTTAAAAAAAAAAAAAAAAAAGTAAACCTGGCAGCTATAGAATACACTATGTGCATTTATAATAGCTATTTTATATATTGTAGTGTTCAACATTTTTAAATTAAATGTTTTACATTCACAAGTGGTGGGGAGTCTTGTCATTAAGGTGTGTGTAATTAGTCCAGTTGGTATTTCCTGACTAGACTGCATTTGTTTTTAACAAAGTAGAAAATGCTATGCGTATTAAACCTTGCATAAGTCCTCATT
>NW_026069493.1:0-2288 GCF_014885135.2 Alexandromys fortis
AAATGGGAGGCTGGGAGGAGGCGGAAACTTTTTTTTCCCCATTCTCAATAAAATAAAAAAAAAAGAAAGAAAAGAAAAGAAAATAGGTGCTAATACTTATGGTCAAGTATTGACTGGCCAATATATAGTTCTTTTAGAGAAGCAAGACACTGCTATTAAAACTAAGGCAGAACAAGAGTTCATTAGACAGTTTTAAAGTTTAGTCCCTGATTTCCACAAGCAGCGCACTTTAATATTCCTGATTGAGAGCAGGTAAAAGCTGACCTTCAAAAATCTTTGAAAGAGTGATGGCCAGAAGACTTTCCCATAGCGACATTTTCTCTAAGGTGTTATTCAAAGGCACTCCCCTCAGAGATAGTGTAAAAGTGAAAGAACAACTAGAGAATTTAGCCAAAACCTTTGAGGAGATACAGGATAAAGAATATGTGAGGTCTATTAAGAACTTTAAGGAGGGAGAAGTTAAAAGTACAAAAAATGGAAGAGGAAGAGGAAGAAAGGAAAAAAGCAAACAGAGATGTCTCCATAAGACCCTTGCGGCATAATCAATTCCTTGCTGCTTCAAATCCTTTTGCTGATGCCTCCACCTCTATTTACTTAGAGGCAGAAATCCTAGAACTCTAAGACAGACTAAATAATCTAAGTATAAATGGGTAAATTTATCCTATCATGGTGTTATTGATCCACAAGGACAGCAGATCAGGCAGAATATTCCTTTGGCTTTTAAAGACATTAAACAACTAAAAGAAGTAGATATGGCTTATGGGACCCATGACTACCTTACAACAATGCTAACAAGGATTCTTAGGAGTTTCATTTCCGGAATCCAGCCCAATTTGATATACTGCCTACCTTCATGGGATGGTACCTCTGTGGACCTCACGGCTGTCTAAAGTTTGCACCATTGGCTGTGCAGAATTGTACCTTGTTTAATGGCACATCAAGATGAAATATACCTTGCAGTTAAACCGAGCAAAATAAGACTTTTCAGGCAGCTGCCTATATGTCAGGGCCACTTCTCTTTCTTTTAATTAACCATTTCTTAAATGATTCTGCCCTTAACTGCTCTCAAGTTTTATGTCATTTAAACATCTGTTGGGCAAATGAGACAACTGCCGTTGTGGTCCTGGTTCCAGGTTAGGTACCTATCCCATTGAATCAGCTGGTGCTGAGCCATCCCTGCCGAGACTTCTGGATCATTTGCTGCAGCCTCTGTGAATACCAGAATTGCTATCAACCAGACAGCTTTTGTAGCTAGCACTGTTGACCAAATTTTTACAAGAACAGTTAGATTTTTTATGGGATTTGCTCCTCTTCCTTTCATCACATTTGTGCCACACCTATACCAGTACAGCGACTTCCATAGATTCTCTAACTCAGGGCATTCTTTATGGCCCAGGCTTGCTCAAAAGCTGCTCTGGGACTGTCATCATAGGAACCCTTGTATCTGGAGGGTTTCTATTGCTCTGCCTCTACAACAGATGTCAGCAGCAGCAGCAGCAGCAGCAGCAATTTAATATCCCTAATGCTTGTCCAAGTGAGTGGGCTTCCTCCAAATGCAGTATGGGTCAGCATATTATGGAAAGGCCAGTAATCCAGAGATCGTTAAGACAGGAGTCTGTCAAAATCAACCCAAGATAGAGGCCTTGCATGCTGAGGCAAATCTTCTTGATGATGGGTAAGATGTGACTTTATACTTCTGCAACCCAAGAAAGGTCTGGGCTAATTATATAGAAAATGGGGAGCTCTTGAGAACTGCAGACCCTCAGACCCTGGACTTTTTGCCTGCTAGAGTGAACAGTTAAGGAGAACCCTATATAAGCTGCCCTGGAATACAATAAAATTGGCATTCTTGTTTCAAGAGTGATCCATCAGAGGCAGGAAAATTTTAAAATTTTTCTTACCCTCTCTCAGAAAGGTTTGGCACTCTTATTGGTTGTATCCTGCTTTTCCAGTTTGATGTTTAAATGATTTACAGTGTTAAAAATGTATGCAGACTAAAAGATAAATTCTTAAAGTAAAAAAAAAAAGTAAGAAAAAGAGAAGTTGTGTGTGGTAATACACGCCTTTAATCCCAATGCTTGGGAGGCAGAGGAAGATTGACCTCTGTGACTTCAAGGTGTGGTGGCACACACCTTTAATCCCAGTGCCTAGAAGGCAGAGACAAACAGATCTCAGTGAGTTCAAGGTGTAGTAGCAAACACCTTTAATCCCAATGCCTGGGAGGCAGAGACAGGCAGATCTCTGAGAGTTCAAGGAGAGCCTGGTCTACAGAGTTATTCCAGGTCAAA